>NW_026110518.1:1116780-1289165 GCF_024679095.1 Eriocheir sinensis
CATCTACTTACTTATTTATCTATCTATTTATCTATGTATATATCTATCTATCTATTTATCTCTCTATTTATCTATCTATCTATTTATCTTCTATTTATCTAGCTATTTATCTAACTATTTATCTATATATTCATCTATCTATTTATCTATCTATCCATTTATCTATCTATTTATCTATCTATTTTTTATATATCTATTTATCTATCTATTTATCTATATATCTATTTATCTATCTATTTATCTATCTATTTATCTCTCTATCTATCTATTTATCTATCTATATATTTATCTATCTATTTATCTATCTATTTATCTATCTATTTATCTAGCTATTTATCTATCTATTTATCCATCCATTTATCTATCTATCTATCTATTTATCTATCTATCTATTTATCTATCTATATATTTATCTATCTATTTATCTATCTATCTATCTATTTATCTATCTATTTATCTATCTATTTATCTAGCTATTTATCTATCAATTTATCTATCTATTTATCTATCTATCTATTTATTTATCTATTTATCTATATTTATCTATCTATTTATCTATCTATCTATCTATCTATTTATCTATTTGTTTATTTATCTATCTATTTATATATCTATTTATCTATCTATCTATTTATCTATCTATCTATATACTTATCTATCTATCTATATATTTATCTATATATTATCTATTTATCTATCTATCTATCAATTTATCTATCTATTTATCAATCCATTTATCTCTCTATTTATCTATATATTTATCTATCTATTTATCTCTCTATTTATCTATCTATTTAACAATATATTTATCTATCTGTTTATCTATCTATTTATCTATCTATTTATCTATCTCAATTTATCGATCTATCTATTTATCTATCTATCTTTTTATCTATCTATCTATCTATCTATCTATTTATCTATATTTATCTATCTATTTATCTATCTATCTATCTATCTATTTATCTATCTATTTATCTATCTATCTATCTATCTATCTATCTATCTATCTATCTATTTATCTATCTATATATTTATCTATCTATTTATCTATCTATTTATCTAGCTATTTATCTAGCTATTTATCTTTATATTTATCTATCTATTTATCTATCTATTTATCTATCTATCTATCTATCTACTTATCTATCTATATATTTATCGATCTATTTATCTATCTATCTATCTATTTATCTATCTATTTATCTAGCTATTTATCTAGCTATTTATCTATATATTTATCTATCTATCTATTTATCTATCTATTTATATATCTATTTATCTATCTATTTATCTATCTATTTATATATCTATTTATCTATACATCTATTTATCTATCTATTTATCTATATAATTATCTATCTATATATTTATCTATCTATCAATAACTATCTATTTATCTATTTATCTATCTATCTATTTATCTATCTATTTATCTATGTATTTATCTATTTATCTATCTATTTATCTATCTATTTATCTAGGTATTTATCTAGGTATATATCTATCTATCTATTTATTTTTCTATATATTTATCTATCTATTTATCTATTTATTTATCTATCTTTCTATTTATCTATCTATCTATTTAACTCTCTATTTATCTATCTGTTTATCTATCTATTTATCTCTCTATTTATCTATCTATTTATCTATCTATTTATCTCTCTATTTATCTATCTATTTATCTATCTATTTATCTATCTATCTATCTACTTATCTATCCGTATATTTATCTATCTGTTTATCTATCTATTTATCTATCTTTATCTATCTATTTATCTATCTATTTATCTATCTATTTACCTCTCTATTTATCTATCTATTTATCTATCTATTTACCTCTCTATTTATCTATCTATTTATCTCTCTATTTATCTACCTATTTATCTATCTATTTATCTATGTATTTATCTCTCTATTTATCAATCCATTTATCTCTCTATTTATCTATCTATTTATCTATCTATTTATCTCTATCAATCTCTATATATCTATCTATTTATCTATCTATTTATCTATCTATCTATCTATCTATTTATCTATCTATCTATTTATATATTTATATATCTATTTATCTGTCTATCTATTTATCAATCAATTTATCTATCTATCTGTCTATCTATCTATTTATCTATCTATTTATCTAAATATCTATTTATCTATATTTATCTATCTATTATCTATCTATTTATCTCTCTATCTATCCATTTATCTCTCTATTTATCTATCTATTTATCAATCCATTTATCAATCCATTTATCTATCTATTTATCTCTCTATTTATCTATCTATTTATCAATCCATTTACCTCTCTATTTATCTCTCTATTTATCTCTCTATTTATCTCTCTATTTATCTATCTATTTATCAATCCATTTATCAATCCATTTATCTATCTATTTATCTATATATCTATCTATCTATTTATCTATCTATTTATCTATATATTTATCAATCTATTTATCTCTCTATTTATCTATCTATTTATATATCTATTTATCTATATGTTTATCAATCTATTTATCTCTGTATTTATCTATCTATTTATCTATCTTTTTATCTATCTATTTATCTATCTATTTATCTATCTATTCATTTATTAAACTGTTGAAGTTGTAGCCTAAACTTGGAGAGAGAGAGAGAGAGAGAGAGAGAGTATTGAAAAATAGCTTGAAATATTTATCGTTGATGTAATCTGGTATTGAAATTCTCTCTCTCTCTCTCTCTCTCTCTCTCTCTCTCTCTCTCTCTCTCTCTCTCTCTCCCAAATTGGCGCCACGAGAGATAATAATAATAATAATAATAATAATAATAATAATAATAATAATAATAATAATAATAATAATAATAATAATAATGAATTAATAATAACAGGTTTATTAATGTATGGCAGCCATTAGACTGAAAATGTACAAATTAAAAATACAATAATCTAATACTAAAAAGGCTACACTAGAGGGGGGGAGAGGGTGGGGGGTGGTTTGGGAGAGCTAAAAATAGAGACAAAAGGGAGAGGGAGGGTGGTGTGAAGGGGCACTTAGAGGGTGGCGGCGAGGTGCTAACCTGCCACGCGGCCCTTTGGGTTTGACTATCACTGCTGGGCATTGTTAATCATCCGCACTATCGCCGGCACTGCGCTTCGTTTGTAACGGTCAGTTCGCGGCGCCCTGAAGGTGGTGAGTTCGTTGTGGTGTCTGGTGGAGCGGGTGGGACGCGGCGCGTCGGGTGGCAGGAGGTGGCGGTGGCGAGGATGGTGAAGCAGGGAGATGCCGAATTTTCTGAGGGCGTCCTGGTGCCTGTCAGAGAGCCTCGGAGACTCAGGGTGGTCAGGGCATTGTCGTATGTGTGGTAGTCAGGGCCTAAAATGACCCTGAATGCCCTCTTCAGAACCCTCTCAAGTTCCTGTTGTTGGGTGAGGGTAAGTGACGATGACCACGCCGGGGAGGCACACATGAGTGTGTGTGTGTGTGTGTGTGTTATACTAATGTTCTTTCTTCTTTCTCTTCTCATTATTTTTATTTTTATTCTTCGTCTTCTTCTTCTTTCTCCCTTTATTCCATTTCTTCTTCATCTTCTTTCTCTCGTTCTTCTTCTTTTTCTTCTTTTTCCTCCAATATTCCTCCTCCTCAGATTCAGATTTTTATTGTGAAAAGAAGGGGGATATTTACTTAGGGGGGGAGGGTACATACATATGACTTAGCCTAACCTAAGCTAAACAATTCAAATGCATGAGAGGAAAACAAAAAAGGGGGTGAAGTAAACAGAGCGAAAGTAGGAGAAAGAGGGGCGCCGGGCGGACGGCTTGCTGTTTTGGGAAGTACGTTTTAAGTTGAAGGTAAGGTTACGAAAAGGAAAGGACATGACAGCTATGGAGAACATTACACTTAAATTTCGAGAATTGGAGATAGAAGTGAGTGCAGAAACAATATAATACATACAGAGATACTAGACAAGAGCAGACACAAGAATATAATGCATACACAGAATTATAAGCCTACAAACACATTTACAGAGATACATACTATGATACTACGAACATGTACAAAGTCATATAATAAAAATAGCAGCTACAGGCACACTTAGAGATACAGGTACACATACGTACGAAACATACACGGCCGCAGAACAATAAAAGAGATACAAATTCTGTGCAGATTTAAATAAAGATACAAACACAAATGCAGATGCAGATGGACACATACATACATACATATACATATACAGAGATACATAGAATCACTAAAGTACGACATTTACTCAAAACAATGGAAACATACAAATGAGATACAATACAGTACAAACGCAACTCCCCCCCCCCCACACACACACACACACGCACACCCACACTCTCAGGCAGACGATTATGCACGGGCGCGCGGATGTGTACGGGGAGCGTCCGCGGTAGCAAGGGTCAGGATCTGCGTCTAATTGTAGTGGCCGGAGGCTCCGCGGGAACCATCCGTGGTTCCTCTCAGGGGCTTCCTGGTGGAGGCGCATCAGTTCTTGAAACTGTGCCCCGCAACCGGCCTCCAGACTCTCCCAGACAGCCGTGGCCATCTGAGATAGCCGGACGTTGATTGCAGGGACAGCAGCCAGTTCGTGCAGCGATCGCGACGTTCTGAACTCCTCCCACCTGGTGCTAAACACGAACCCTAGCACGGCGGTTTGCACTTTCTGGAGCTGGCTGAGGGCTGTGGCACTCAGCCCGTGGATGGGGATGGAGGGGTAGGTGAGAACAGGGATCACCAGGGCCTTGACGAGATGGAGCTTGATTCCGGGTTCGAGATTCCGGAATCGGTACACAACGTGTTCAGCGCCACCCTCGCTTTCGCCACTCTCTCGGTGACGTGGGGAGTGAGCCCACGTTTTTATTTACATAGATTTACATAGAAAATCAGACCACACACAGACCCCAGACTTCCAGGTCTGTCGTCTGTCCTAGTGATTTAGTGATTTTACAGTAATCAGAAGACTCAGAAACGTTGTTATTCTACTCTTGTTGAGATGGAGTTGAAGGTCTTGAAGGATTCAGGATTCAATCGGATTGCACTGTTGTGATAGATCTTAAGACCGAGGAGTCTTCCCTGCGGGCGAAAATCGATGACCTCGTTATCGACTATGAGCGGGGCGGGGGTCAGTGTCGCCAAGGGAATGACGGTGACCTTTGCCACGTTTGTACGTATCCGCCACGCCTTCTCGTAGGCTCCAATCCTGGTGATCTGCCTACCTGAACGTGCATTGAGCATCTCACGAGAGCGTCCGGGGTAGGACACTGCTTGAGACACGTCGTCCGCATACTGTACATTATGTCCGGTGTCAGAGTGAGGGCAGTCATTGCGCTCTCTCTCTCTCTCTCTCTCTCTCTCTCTCTCTCTCTCTCTCTCTCTCTCTCTACCCAGTTTTGGTCTCCCCACGATGCGAAGGACATTGCTAAATTAGAATGTGTTCAGCGTCGGGCAACAAAAATGATCCCTTCCTTGCGCAACAAATCCCACGAAGAAAGGCTTTCTACCCTTAACATGTTCTCTCTTGAGAAACGTCGCCTCCGAGGAAAACTGATCGAATGTTTTAAAATACTTAATGGTTTCACGAATGTAGACAGATCAACATTGTTTATGATCGATGACACTTTGCGAACGAGGAACAATGGCATAAAACTCAAATGTAGACAAGTAAATTCAGACTGCACCAAATTTTTCTTCACCAACGTTGTAGTGCGAGACTGGAATAAGCTCCCACCTTCAGTGGTCCAGTGTAACACGACTGACTCCTTTAAAAACAAGCTCGACCGTCACTTCCTTCAACTTAATATTAACTAGAGTAGAAATGCAACGTTTTGGAGCCTTCTGTAGAATCACTTAGGTTTAAGGACAGACCACCTAGTCTGGACCATGGGGTCTGAGTGGTCTGATTTTCTATGTAAAATCTATGTAAATTCTCTCTCTCTCTCTCTCTCTCTCTCTCTCTCTCTCTCTCTCTCTCTCTCTCTCTCTCTCTCTCTCTCGGTGGATTATGTTTCCAAGGCTTCCCGCGTGACGAACTTGTGCACAAAAGCGCATTGACGCCCTAACCTTGAGAGGCGCCACTGCCTCCTCCATCGACTCTGTTATCATTATTCAAAACACATGAAGATAAACATACTCTCTCTCTCTCTCTCTCTCTCTCTCTCTCTCTCTCTCTCTCTCTCTCTCTCTCTCTCTTCATCTATCTATTTATTTATCTATCTATCTATCTTTTTTTTTTTACAACAAAGGAGGCAGCTCAAGGGCACAAAAAAAAAATAATAAAAAAAGCCTGCTAATCGCTGCTCCCATAAAAGAATCAGAAGAGGTGGCCAAAAGCAAGGTCAAATTCGGGAGGAGAGGTGTCCTGATACCCTCCTCTTGAAAGAGTTCAAGTCGTAGGCAGGAGGAAATACAGATGAAGGAAGATTGTTCCTGAGTTTACCAGTGTGAGGGATGAAAGAGTGAAGATGCTGGTTAACTCTTGCATGAGCAAGTATAGGGATGAGCATGAGTAGAAAGTTGTGTGCAGCGGGGCCGCGGGAGCGGGGGAGGCATGCAGTTAGCAAGTTCAGAAGAGCAGTCAGCGTGGAAATATCGATAGAAGATAGAAAGAGAGGCAATATCGCGGCGGAATTTAAGAGTTAGAAGACTATCAGTAGGAGGAGGAGAGCTGATGAGACGAAGAGCCTTAGCCTCCACTCTGTCCCCCACACGTGAGATGCATACTCCATACGGGGGCGGACAAGGCCCCTGTATATGGATATCAACTGCGAGGGGGAGAAGAACTGGCGGAGACGATACAGAACGCCCAACCTCGACGAAGCTGATTTAGCGAGAGAAGAGATATGAAGTTTCCAGTTGAGATTTTTAGTTAAGGATAGACCGAGGATGTTTAGTGTTGAAGAAGGTGACAGCTGAGTGTTGTCGAAGAATAGGGGATAGGTGTTTGGAAGATTGTGTCGAGCTGATAGGTGGAGAAATTGAGTTTTTGAGGCATTGAAGGACACAAGGTTCCTTCTGCCCCAGTCGGAAATGATAGCAAGGTCTGAGGTTAAGCGTTCTTCAGCCTCCAGTCTGGAGTCGTGTACTTCCTGTTGTGATGGTCTTCTATTGAAAGAAGTTGAATAATGCAGAGTTGAGTCGTCGGCGTACGAGTGGACAGGACAGTTTGTTATGGAAAGAAGATCATTGATGAATAACAGGAAGAGATTGGGTGATAGGACAGAGCCCTGTGGAACGCCACTGTTGATAGGTTTAGGGGAAGAGCAGTGACCATCTACCACCGCAGAGATAGAACGGCCGGAAAGGAAACTGGAGATAAAGGAACAGAGAGGGATAGAATCCGAAAGAGGGTGCCAGACTCTATCGAAGGCTTTCGATATGTCTAGCCCAACAGAAAAAGTTTCACCGAAACTGCTAAGAGAGGATGACCAAGAGTCAGTTAAGAGAGCAAGAAGATCGCCAGTAGAACGCCTCTTGCGGAATCCATACTGGCGATCAGATAGAAGATTAAAAGTGGAAAGGTGCTTTTGAATCTTCCGGTTAAGGATTGATTCAAAAGCTTTAGATAGACATGAAAGTAAAGCTATTGGGCGGTAGTTTGAGGGATTGGAGCGGTCACCCTTCTTAGGCACAGGCTGTACAAAGGCATACTTCCAGCAGGAAGGAAAGATAGATGTTGATAGGCAGAGACGAAAGAGTTTGACCAGGCAGGGTGTCAGCACAGAAGCACAGTTTTAAGGACAATAGGAGGCACTCCATCAGGTCCATAAGCCTTCTGAGAGTTGAGGCCAGAGAGGGCATAGAAAACATCATTAGGAAGAATCTTAATAACAGGCATAAAGGAGTCAGAGGGGGGATGTGTAGGAGGAATATGCCCAGAATCGTCCAAGGTGGAGTTCTTACTGAAAGTTTGAGCGAAGAGTTCAGCCTTAGAGACAGATGAGACGGCAGTGCTGCCGTCAGGGTTAAGGAGAGGAGGGGAAGAGGAAGAAGTGAAATTGGAGGAGATATTTTTGGCTAGATGCCAGAAGTCACGGGAAGAATTAGAAGAAGCAAGGTGTTGACATTTTCTATTTATAAAAGAAGTTTTGGTAAGTCGGATAATAGATTTGGCACGATTCCGAGCTGAAAATATAGATCAAAAAGTTAGTGGGAGTTCGAAGGCTCTGGAACCTTTTGTGAGCTGCCTCTCTATCTTTAATAGCACGAGAACAAGCATGATTAAACCAAGGCTTTTTAGCATGAGGAGTAGAGAAAGTACGAGGAATGTATGCCTCCATTCCAGAGACAATCACCTCTGTGATGCGCAGAGCACACACAGAGGGGTCTCTCTATCTATTTATCTATCTATATTTATCTATCTATAAATCTATTTATCTATTTATTTATCTATCTATTTATCTATTTATTTATCTAGCTATCTATTTATCTATCCATTTATGTATCTATTTATCTATCTATATTTATCTATCTATTTATCCATTTATCTATCTATCTATTTATCTATATATCTATTTATCTATCTATTCATTTATCTAACTGTTGACGTTGTAGCCTAAACTTAGAGAGAGAGAGAGAGAGAGAGAGAGAGAGAGAGAGAGAGAGAGAGAGAGAGAGAGAGAGAGAGTAGTGAAAATAGCTTGAAATATTTATCTTTGATGTAATCTGGTATTAAAATTCTCTCTCTCTCTCTCTCTCTCTCTCTCTCTCTCTCTCTCTCTCTCTCTCGGTATACATATATATAAAATACAAATAAAGATTGAGAGAGAGAGAGAGAGAGAGAGAGAGAGAGAGAGAGAGAGAGAGAGAGAGAGAGAGAGCAGATGGAGGACATTAGGAAAGGTCACATGCTCTCTTGTTTACATTCCAAAGTGGGTGTCAGGTGTACGATAACGGACCATTGCATAGATAATCACTTATTATATATCGCTATCTATCAATAATTTAACCTTTTTAGCGACAAATAATAGAAGAGAATATAAAATTTACTGCATATCTTTCAATTTTATTTCTTTACTTAATTTTTTTTTTTAATTTGATATAGTTTAAACGCCTTGCCCTACCCCACAGTGCTATATTAGGGGAAATCTACCTTGAATTAACCTAGGGAGCCTCGGGAAAAGAAAATAGCGTGAGGCCGCAAGAAGACACCCAGCAAACATCGAAAGTCCGGGCCGATACCGGCAAATAACGGAACTATGGCATAAAGGATTTCGTTTATCAGGCCAATATAAGGCCGATATAAATATTCTGCAATCGGGCCATAAGAGGCAAATGTACATCGGGCCAGTACTAAATAGCCTACATTACGTCTTTTTGTTGTAGTTCGAGGATTTTGTTTATCGGGCCAATATAAGGCCGATATAAATATTCTGCAATCGGGCCATAAGAGGCAAATGTACATCGGGCCAGTACCTTGCAGGTCCCTATACTGAAGGTGTGTGTGAGTGTTTTGTGTTCAACTAAGTCTGTTTCTTGAGAAGGCTGCACCAGGACTTGTCTGTCACCACTGCCTTAATTCACTACACTAATAACCTTGTACTACATACTGTAACCTCATCCTGGGCTTCTCTTTATAATTATGCACTTTTTTTTTTTTTTTTGTGTGTGTGTGTGTGTGAAATAATAGACAGTAAGTAAGGATAAGAAAAAACAATGGAGGAGAAATCACCCGTTAACAAAAAGTGGCAGGCAGGTGTTGACTCTTGCTTTAAACTTATCAATATCAACAAGAGATTCTAATATGGCTGCCCCTCTAACTGTGTCTCCCTCGTCTTAGCCAGCAACCCCGAGCAGCAGCCGTCCCCCCTGATGGTGCACTCCTCTCATCCTATGTGGGGGTGCTGCTGGTGCTGGAACACTGCCCCCCCCCTCCCCCAACCCTACTGCAAGGGGAATTTCTCAGGGTGAGTGTGTGTGTGTGTGTGTGTGTGTGTGTGTGTGTGTGTGTGTGTGTGTGTGTCGACTGATTTTTATTTTTCTATTTTTTATTTATTTTCTTCCCAGCCTATTGTGCCAGTAGGCCATACAATGGAATGTCTTAATTTTGTATCTGCTGTATCTACCCATTTATAAAATATCCTTGACACAGTTGAAAGAGATACATTAAATCTGTAGGCCAAATCCTGGAAGCATGTGTTTAAACGAAGATGCATCAGAAACATAACAAATTCTTGAAACGGGGATAGCTTTGAATTAATTGAATGGGTAATATTAAGGCAAACATAATAAAAAATGCACATCAGTACAGCATAGTTTGGCAGCCCTGTATAAAAAGGACTTTTTCATCATCATTACTGAGGTTGAGGTTATTGTAGTCACCTACTGTAGAACGGAGTTCATACACCTCTGTTCGTAACTGGTTCAAGTCCTCATCCTGCTGATCAAACATGGTCGTCTCCATTAGGGTGAGGTCTCTTTGGCAGCCGACAGTTGCAACTGTTACTGTTTCTGTCTGGCAGGCAGCTGGTCTAGACACAATGGTTTGCTTCTCTGTCTGAAATGTCTGGCCGATGGCTAGTAGGGACAACTGTTCCTGTTGTTCTGAAAGGTGTAAGAAGATTGTGAGAAGATAGTAATACACTCCCATGACAACTTTGACCCGTGAAAATTCATACCCATTTTAGAAGAGGTTTCTTAACTTACACCAACAAAAAGGATGAGACTACATTTTATGGTGATATGAATGTTTTTTGTTATGAAAAGGTCTGTATTTCCATAAAAAAAAAAAAACATGGAACGGGCTACTTGTTGATGGCATATATCAACATAACCACTTACCAACATGAACTTCGTCATGGCAAGGTTGAGTGTATTCCTGTATGTCCATGAGTGTCTGCGCTGCCATAAACATCTCCTTATCCTTCTTCAACTTTCTCTCCTGGATCCTTTGATGCCGAGCACAACTGATGGCGACCAATTCCTGGGACACTTTACGATGACCAAGGTTCTGTGTTGGGGCCCAGTCTGGATTACTAGTATCCTCAAGGACTGCTGGCCGTCCTGAAGTAACAAATAGAATGCAGGGTTAATAATGAGTTTACCTCAGCAGTCACTTTCTAAGACAACATTTATTTTTTCAGACTAAAGGTCATGCTTTTTCTGGTGAGCATTGTTTTAAATCCATAAACCAAAAATTACCTATATAAAATTCAATCTAGTAACTATTGAGTTGAGCTCCGCGCCTCCAATATACGATATTGCGCCTCCTTATTACAGTTATGGGACTAAATCCATGTCCCTGAACCATAATATGATAGAGCTAGTTCTTAAAATTAAAGAGAAGAGAAAGGCCTAATAATGGATTTAGTCCCTTATGATAGGAAGGTGTAATGTCATCTTTTGGAGCTGCGGAGCTCAACTCAACAATTGCCTTTAATCTTCAGGTGTGCCAGACAACATAACAGTGAAATTCAGTTCAAAACTAAACCTAACCAATATGAAGTCCTTGTTATTGACTAAGATACATAACAACGACTGACTGTTGAAAAGGGAAGCAGGAAAAAAATATATTGCAATATAAGCCATATAATATAAAATTTTGCAGCCCTGCATGGCACAATATGAACAGTAAGAGAACACAGTCATAAAGTTAGGGTTAGAGTCGGTGAAGTTTGATTTGACATGGTTAGTTTACCTGTACAAGATGCCGTTAATAGGTACAGAGAATATAATTGTTCATAGTATAAGGAATTCCTTCAAGGAACAATGATCAGATATCTGGTCTGTGTCTTTTTAGTGCAGGTGGTAGTGGTGGCGCCGTGAGTTACTGAATCCTGTGCCACTTTTGTGTGTCTCTCGGTTAAATTATTGACTTTATTCGAATGTTGTGCCTTAAATAGGAAACAAATATATACTTACCACTCAAAAAATGATCACTGCACACGAGGAGATGCCTTTTTCCAGCCTCGGATAAGTCAGCTCTTGCCAGACTTGCCAGCCACTTCCCTCGCCGTTCTCTTGTTATTTTCTCTCTCTTCCCTCCATATCTCTTGTCTACTGCTGGTGTCGTGCCCGGAAATTCGGGACACTAAATGTTGTAAAAAAAAAAAAAGGGAATTCACCTAGGGATATCTGAGGAGAACAAGGGGGACTCACCCTGGGGGTAGTTTTGCTGCCACCGCCCAGAGATCTACCGATGAACTATGTCGCCGGACGCTCACTGGGAACCTTAAGAGTATATGTATATAAAGGACTAAGGATTTAATGAGGGATTAAAATGACCCAGAGCGAGACTCTGATTCCTTGGGCAGGGTAGCGAGGTGAGCGGGGCAGGCTCGGGGGCGGTAAATGGTTAGTTTAACTCACAGCCGGCCGGACAAATCTCACATCGGGGAGTGACAAGAAATAAATGCCTATATACAGGAGTGCTTACATTTATTCCTGTGACTTAGTTTAGAAGGCAATACATAGGCGCCGCATACCTGACGACACGGTTTATAATTAATTCCTCATTGAAGGCACGATTTTCCCGAAACTGACGGAAATGGGCGAATGGACATACGACTGATTTCTAGTTTTCTCCTCTCACTATGGTAACCAGAATAAGGCTGATGATTCTCCACGAAATCTTTACCCTTGGGCGGGTGTACAATTATTGTAAAAACCAGGTACATATGATGTATGAAAGAGACTCAGAGAGGGGGAACGTTACATTTCCGGGAAAAACCTATACACGACGAGAACCATCTCCGTCGTAAAGACACAAACATACAGCCTCTTAATTCACTAACACTTCTTACACTACAGGTAAAGCACAGATTACTGGCCTAAATACTCCCAAAAATACTTCCCGCAATAGGGGGAGCAGGAGGGAACTGTAAGGGGGACTCGATTCCCCGTTTCCTACCCCTGGTATGGCTCCAAGAACGCATACAGGGCTCTCTCCTACAACTCCTACTGCGGAGAGAATAGGAATATTGAGTTTAACAACTAAAAGAACACATCGGGGTGGATACACGGGTTCGTGTAGCTGTGTGTGGTGGGTGTGTGTGTGTGTGGCAGAGACTGGGACGCCCGACCTGTGAGTAAAAGGAAGATGAGTGGGCGAAAGATCAAGCTTATTTCATTTACTGGGATCAGAAATGCATTTATAGGATAATTAAAGCAGATTGGCTAAAGGGGAGACGGTAATTAACCCTTGGGGAGCACTTTAGGGGGAAAAATGGGATGGAGGAGGGAAAAATCACGGAGTACAATACCTGTGAGTAGGAGGAAGATGAGTGGGCGAAAGATGCCCTCAAACGACGCTCCCCTCGTTTTATACCAGCCCTGCGGCGGCCCCGTAGGGGAGGGAAGAGGGACCAAGTAGCGGATTAATAATCTATCACGTTTTAATTCAAAATGAAGAGAAGTCTAGGGTAGTTTATACATGGGCATGGTCTCTTAACGTGTAAGGTGACGAAATTTCATGTGGAGCAGCGGAAAAAATCTATGTAAGGGTGGATGATTTTAACTGATAGGGGATTTTAACAAGCAAGGGCTGGTAACAATTCCGAGGTGCGTGCGCTGGTAGGGAGAAGGGGGGAAAGGGAGGAAAGGGAGGGGTGACCGACGCTATGTTCCGGGGCGGGAAAATACTTGGCGTGGTATTGCGTCATATGGTGTAATTGTAGTCTGAGGAGGGGGCGGGGATGTATTCTGTTATGGGTTGTGATCAAGAATACCTACTACATTCTTACATATCTATGATGGCCTTACAGTGACTTATAATTACTTACAACTACATGTAATCACTTATAATGACTTAAACTACGTTTTGTCCTTGTACTTCTAAGGTTCTTCTCCTGCCTTCACATCCCGGCATTACACTGGTAATCGGAAGAAAAACTTTTCCGGGAACTTTGTCCGCTTGTCTGCGCACCCAATAACACCACAGAATGCTGGCATCTTGGCAAATTCACTGTCTTTCGTATGATTACCAAAGTACCTCGCACGTCAGCTGATACGGGCTCGGTCCCACACAACGCTAAAAGCATCGTCTGCTGCCGCCACGGAGAGGGTGTGACGTCACGTGCAAGTAACCTATGGCTCACCAAAAGCTAGCTTCTGTTCATTAAACTCTTGTAACACGTCCAGTCTATTAGACTGTGGCCTTGATGAGACTGTGAAATATCCCTTGTGAGTCTGTAATAACAGCTGGAACCCTGTGGGAGAGATCACAGCCAATAATTTTGGACACGATTAAGGACCACAGCTTCCTTCATCATGCCTGGACCTGAGGTGAACGATTGTTTCAGTACGTCCTCGTACCTGTGCCTCTCTCACAATGGTTTCCATAGACAGTACAAAGGGAGGGCGGTTATGACAGCAAGACGCACACAATGGCAGTGCGTGTGTCTTGCTCTCATAATGGTTTCCTCCCAAGACGACTGACTGTTAGCACGCCTGTCTGTCTGTCTTCTCAGCGGCCTTGCAGTTAAATTATACACTTTATATCCCCTCTGTGGCATGTTGCTACAGCCGAAGGCTACGCAGCAAGGCATTGTTACATTAAAATGCAGCCGAATCCGCTTCCAAAATAGGTAAAATTATGTTTTTATTACCTCAGTTCAAAGTCTTACCTTGCTCGAAGGGCCAAAAATGGCGCCCAGCAGCCTTATACACAGGGCCGCCAATGTCGGGACTCTCTCTATAAAGGGACTCAATAGGGGTCGCTTTTACAGTCGTTTTGTTTGTTTTGATCGTTAGCAATGGCTGTTATCGCCGCTATAGTATTTCCACGTCAAACTGGCCGATGGGGTAGTGGCGGCTGCGGGGTTAGCCTAGCCCCGCACCTTGCCACACACTCTCAACACCTCTCGCTTCCTCTGCAGCCGCCACTACCCCATCGGCCAGTTTCACGTGGAAAACTATAGCGTCGATCGCGGCCATTGGTAACGATCAAAACAAACAAAGCGTGACTGTGAAAGCGGCCCTAGGTGACAGTGGCGTACATGGGAGTGGAAGGGGCAGAAGACTGGGAGGAAAATAGGAAGCTGTATGGTGGGAAATTAGCGGCAGGGTAGGCAAAGGAAAGTGGATAGTCATGGGAGACTTTAATGAACACATAGGCCTAAATAATGCACCAGTAAATATAGTAATGGACGCATGCTGCTAGACGCTGGTGTTCTACATGACGGTGCAAGATGAGAGAGCCGTGAGGGAGAAGAGAGGCCGGGAAGTATGGCGTGGTGAGGAAAGTTGTGAGGGAGTATGCCGGAGAGAAAGTTGTGGTCATGGGAGATATGAATGCACACGTGGGTGTACTTGGGGAGAGAATGAACCGGAATGGGGAAATGCTGGATGAGTTTGTGGATGAAATGAATCTGGAAAACCTGAATGTGACGACGGCTGAGGGACGTGTGACGTGGAGTGCGAGGGATCAGGAGTCTGCTATTGATTATTTGTTAGTGAATGGGAGAATGTGTGAGTGTGTGTCTCGTGTGTGGAGAGATGAGGACGGAATGATTGATGTGGTGTCTGATCACAATATGCTGGTGGTGGAATGTGACCTGTATGCTAGGAATGAAAGAGAAGCGAAGAGGGAAAGAAAGAAATGGAGGTTGAGGGATGTTAGATGGGAAGATTTCCAGGTAGACCTGAGGAAACTAGACTGGATGAATGGAAGTGTGCATGACGTGGATGGAGCCAATAGTGAGTTTGTAGGGAATGTAAGGAGAGCCGCAACTCGACGGATTGGGTATTTGAGTACGAATGGAAGAGAGAGTGCATGCAAGCCGTGGTGGAATGGGGAGATCAGGGATGTTAGGAAGGAGCGAAAGAGGCTGAATAAGGTTTGTAGGAGACTGAGGAAAGAGAGACATGAAATTATTGAGGCAGAGAATGTATATCAGAATACATGGTCAGAGTATGTAAAGCAACAGAGGGTTACTATAAATAAACAGAAGATTAGGGAGGCCAAGGTCAGGTGTGAGAGGAGTCTGACTGAAGCTCTGAAAAAAAGGTCTATAGAAGGTGGGCGTGAATGGTATAGATTCTTGAGGAGTGAGAGTGTGACTGATAGTGAAAACGTGGAGTACCTGAAAGTAAATGGTGAGGAAATCAGGGTCACAGACAGAATGAAAGAGTACGTGTATAAAAGGTTTCTGGGAAGAGATTGCATGGAAGGGTGGGTGAAGCTTTTGAGGTGAGAGAGGGATGTGTAACGCTTGAGAGAAATTAAGAAGCAGAAGAATTGCAAGGCAGCAGGGCTGGATGAGATCCCGTATGAATTGTATAAGAATGGAGGTGAGGTGGTGATAGACAAGATGACTGAGCTGTTCAACTGTGTATGGGAGAATGAGAGAGTGCCTCGGGAGTGGAACGAATGCAGAGTGACTCTGATACACAAGGGAGCTAGGGCATAGGAGTAGGAAAGAGCTGAAGAATAGGCGTACCTAAAGGCGGCTTTACACCTGGCAATTCCTGGCCGGCAATACAGCCGCGACGATCTAGCAGCTAGACCGGCTGGGTGCTCTCGGGAGCAAGTACCTTCACACGTGGGAGGAGCCGCCGGGAGCATCAAGACGTAAACTGCTAGTAAATGCAAGGGCATGAATTCATCCCAGACACCCAAAAAGGCTACTACCATATCTGAAAACCACAATGAGTTTGGTCCATTAGCCTAATATTGTAGAAATACTTTAAGTAAACGAGTTTTATCATGAGTAGTATTGATTGATTGATTGAATGCTTATTGTTGCATTTAACAACAAAGGAGAAGGGAGGAACATGCCATCTCAACCCCCAGGCATTACATAGTGTGATTATATAATACATGAAAATAATCGTTCCTTTATTACCTCCTTTGATATATCGCAAAGAGATACACATTTCCCGCAATATATATTGTTGCTGCCACTCAAAAGTTGTTTTGCGCAGACTCTGCCTCTAGTAGAGCTTATCTTATGGGTCCCACAAGTGTCAATGCTGCCTACTTCCTCTAACAATGCCACCTCGGCCTCCCGGCTCCAAATCTTGTTATCTGCATCTGTCATTTCTTGTTTTATTGGCGCCGACACGTTGTTTACCCAGCCGCCCATAGATCGGCAATACAAGACGGACAAGCTCACCTGCAGAGAACTTGCCGCGAGAAGGGCTCCCAGACCCAGACCCAGACCAAAAATGCTGCCGGCAGCACGTCGCGGCTGTATTGCTGGCCAGGAATTGCCAGGTGTAAAGCTGCCTGAACAATCACCAAATGGGGGGTACAAACTAAGGCGGAGGGACTTTTTTGGCAGCCATAGCCGGTAACGGGCTAAAGAGTATATAGCCTATCCAGATATTTTGTTTTTTTATCTATTAATAATCCACGAGACATCCTAGAGTTAAATCAATGTATGTGCTTATCTTTGTATTCATTCATACACACACTGGTAATATTTCTGGACAACCCAAACACAGCGGGGTGACACGCGTCTGCACGCATCAGCGGCACAGACGGTACTCGTCTGATTCACTTGTTTGAGTGAAATTCTATTGTGAAAAAGTCATAAATTCGTGTCACTGGTAAAAATGAAACTAGTAATGAAAGTTTTGCCACCATGAAATATACAAAAATAGATAAATATGAAAGCTCACGAAGTTACAATAAGTGACATCACCTGCTTTGCGCAGTAAGAATATGCTATTTACGGTATGACACCCGCAAAATGGCTCGGGCCACGGAGCTACAGCCTCAACGGTGCCAGATTGTCGTACTCAGCCGATTATATTTCCCGACTTCCTACCCCAAAACTGTCTTCTGGGTTCCAATAACGAAACTACTTTATAGTTATCGTTAAAAGAGTTAGATCCTAATGTTTCTTGGCAATAGTTAGGCGTCAGAAACGAGTACGACAAAGTGATGTAATACTGAAAAGAAAAGTGTGTATAAGTGAAGAAAAGAGGAACGAAAGGAGGAGGACCTAAGAAGCGATACAAAGCGTCACAGGTCAAAAGAAGAAGAAGAAGGACAGATTTTTCTGTGCTGTGTTGAGTGAAAGGCTGTGTTGCGAGTGTAGTCCCACAGGGGTCGGTGCTGGGTCCTCCGCTTTTTATTATTTACATCAATGACTTGGACACAGGAATTAGTAGTGATGTCAGTAAGTTCGCAGATGATACCAAGATCGGTAGAGTAATCCAATCAGACAGGGACGCTAGCGTTCTCCAGGATGAGCTTGACAGACTATATGATTGGGCGGGGAAGTGGCAGATGGAATTCAATGTCGGGAAGTGTAGCATTCTGAGTGTAGGTAGGAATAATCCCTCACACAATTACTCCCTAAATGGCACTCCTCTAAGCAGGTCTGGGCGTGAGAGAGACTTAGGAGTACTAGTGAGCGCTGACCTCCGTCCTAGGGCTTAATGCATTCAGGCTAAAAATCGGGCAAACAGAGTACTTGGTTTCATCTCAAGGAGCGTGAGCAATAGGAGCGCTGAAGTCATCCTCAAACTTTACTTAGCACTAGTTAGACCTCATCTCGATTATGCAGTTCAGTTCTGGTCCCCCTACTATAGAATGGATATCAAGATGTTAGAATCTGTACAGAGGAGGATGACAAAGATGATTCAGGGGGTGAGAAACTTGCCTTATGAAGACAGGCTGAAGCAGTTAAACCTACACTCTCTAGAAAGGCGAAGGTTGCGAGGAGACTTGATCGAAGTCTATAAATGGATGAAGGGCTTTAACAAAGGGGATGTCAATAAGATTTTGATAGTAAAAGAGCCAGGTAGGACGCGTAGCAATGGTTTCAAGTTAGACAAATTCAGATTCAACAAAAACATAGGCAAGAATTGGTTCACCAATAGAGTGGTAGATGAATGGAACAGGCTTGGGAGCCATGTTGTGGGTGCCAACACCATAGATACATTCAAAAAGAGGTTAGATAAAGCCATGGATGGTGAGGTAAGGTGGGGTTGAGTGTACAGGAGCTGCCTTGTATAGGCCAACCGGCCTCTTGCAGTCTCCTTACGTTCTTATGTTCTTATGTTCTTATGTAAGTGGACTGAAAGGGAGAGAGTGCTGGGTGTGAGGAGCAGAATGGTTTTCGTGCAGACAGGAGGGCAGAGGACAATATGTATGTGATTGATTGATTGATAATTTATTGTTACAGGTAAACAACAAGGGAGACGGGAGGAACATAGTGAATGAGATGATCGAGAGGAAAAAGAGGAATGGAAGTCCGCTGTATCTTGGGTTTCTTGATACTGAGAAAGCGCATGATACTGTAGAGCAGTGGTTCCCGACGTTTTTGCACTCGCGACCCCTTACCCAAAAGCTTGAATCCCACGCGACCCCCTACTATCAGCAGCCTGATTTACATTTTGTTTTCTATGAAGGAGAGGGAAAGAAACTTCTTACAAAAAATTTCTTCAAGAATCCTGTTGTTATCTATTAGCAAATAATCGCAACATTGGTCCAACCTTAATTCACAAAAAGAACACAATTATTCCTATACAATAATATCAACATAGGTTTCAACAGCTATCCAGCCCAGCCAGTGGGATGCCTGATGTTGCATTTGAGCAGCAAACCTTGAAATTCGTGACCGAGCGTTTGTTATGTCATCTCCAACATCCAATCTATTCCTATTCTTCGTTTTTATATTGACAAGAGTTGAAAATCCTGCCTCACACAAGTAGGTAGAAGCAATGGAATAAGGACACGTAAGGCTATCATGCTGACTTTGGAGTACACGTATTTTAGGACGAACCTTTGACAAATTTTACGGGCTGGTTTTGTGGTTAACCGAAAAATGCGCTCACTACAATTTTAAGATACTGAATTTTATCTGCTTGACCATTCAGTTAACAAAATACACACACACACACACACACACACACACACACACACACGGCACGCGCTACAGCACTACGAGTATAAGCCCCGTTGAGACTGTGGCGATTCTAGGCCACGACAACCCAGCGACTTCTGCATTTGACAAGTCGGCTCCCACGCTCCAAGAATTTGTTGGCGTCTTGGTGTCGGCTAGCATGATTGCCGACTGTCTAGGACACTCGGCCAACTAGTTGGCAGAATGACTGCGACATGCTGCCAACTAGTCTCAAGACGAGTCTCAACGGTCAATTTTTGAAATGGCGCCATGTCTACGACAACCACGAATCTGCCGACCGATTGGCCGACAGTCGCAGACGGTCTTGAGAACAGTCTTCCAGATTGTTTGTCAACTGGTTGGCCGACTAGCTGGCCGACAGTTTCTAAGGAGTTGGCCGACGGTCTTCCTGACGGTCTTCGCGACTGTCTTGGTGACTGTCTTGGCGGCCGCCTTGCCGTTCCTTAAAATACGGAATCGCTTTGTATTCGAGAATGAAATATATCGTTCCGTTTTGAACCAATACGGAACGGTATTTGTTCCGCACTGTATTTTGTTAACTGAATGGTCAAGCAGATGAAATTCAGTATCTTAAAATTGTAGTAAGCGCATTTTTCGGTTAATCACAAAACCAGCCCGTAAAATGTCAAAGGTTCGTCCTAAAATACGCGTAAAATACGCGACGTAACGTCCCTCCCCCCTCCCTCTTGCCTCCACCAGAAGCGTGATGCGGCTGTCACTCATTGCATGCTCGAGAAATTTTATGGTTGCCACCCGTTCCTTTACATATGGATCCATTCCGTATTGGAGAGTGAGATGTTGCATTCCACATTTTTCTGACCTCAGGGTGGCAACCCTAGTTATGTTATTCAACACAAGAGAGATCGAGGCAAAAGGAATGCGTGCGTACTGTGCAGCTCCCAAGTTTGTTGCAGCGAAACGTAACCATGCCCAGAAGTTGTTATTGTCCTTGTGAGCTGCAAGATAAAATAAAAAATTTCTTGATAGCAGCAGTGTTAGCCAATATTTCTGAGCCGACAGTTGTCACGAACGTCCTTCATTAAGCGAAGACTGTCGTCACGACAGTCCCTCATCTTCTTAAGAAGTCAGCACAGACGATTGTGCCGACAGGAAACGGTAAAAATTTGAAAAATGGCCCCGACAGTCGTCACGACTGTCTCAAGACAGACGACAGTCTTGACGACTGCCCCCGACCTCCCTCAGACCTCAACCGGAAGTGACGGTTGGTCCAGGCTCTTGCCGACTCTTGTCGTGAAAGTTTAGCATGGAATACTTTTTTGCGCTAATCCTCACGACTGCAGACTCCCGTCACGACGTCGGCGCAGCATTCGGCAACAGTCTCAAGATCTCTTTCAAGACATGCCCGACCCTTTCACATCAACACCCAAGACCTCGTGTACCCTAGAATCGTGGCCTAGAGTCGGCACAGTGTGAACGGGGCTTAACTGAACACATGCTTAAGCACAGCTAACAGACACTCAAGCATACGTACATGCCTATACACTTGTTGGTGGTAGCGAGTGTTCTAAGTGCTAATCGGTTCACGGATAGAGAAAGTCATATCCGCCAGGGTTACTTTATTGGACAAAACTTACAGAGCTCATCACGACAAGGACAACACATATGATAGGTGTTTGTTTGTGTATGCGTTTGTGTGAATGTTGTTTGTGTAGGTTAACATTTAAGTGTTGGTGTATATGTGGAACAATGTGTACGAGTGGACGACAAGAGGACGTGGACGGACAGTAGAAGATAAACAAGTAACAAGAGATAAACAATTAGACGCACAAGAAACAACGAGACGGGTGCACGAACGAAAACATTGACAAAATAAGAATGAACAATGAGTCTATACTGCAACGCCCCATTTTCCGTTTTCACTGGAAGAGAGCACGCGACTGCTTGAGCAGTGGCTGCTACAAGTACTCCCCCCCAGTGACGAGGAAGGAGGAACGAAATCTTCCCTGGTGCTGGGGCGCTGTGGCAGACGGTGATGCGTTGCGATGAGTAGCGCTGTGTAGAGTTGTGTCGAGATGCGCGGCAAGTTGCGCTGAGTAGTTGCGTTGAGGTGCGCGGTAAGTTGCGCTGAGTAGAGTTGCGTTGAGTAGTTCAGCTACGGTGAGTCGAGCTGGGGCGAGTAGTGCAGTGACAACAGCTACGGTGAGTCGAGCTGGAGTGAGTAATGCGGTGACAACAGCTACGGTGAGTCGAGCTGGAGTGAGTAATGCGGTGACAACAGCTACGGTGAGTCGAGCTGGAGTTAGTGCAGTGACAACAGCTACGGTGAGTCGAGCTGGAGTGAATTATGCGGTGACAACAGCTACGGTGAGTCGAGCTGGAGTGAGTAATGCGGTGACAACAGCTACGGTGAGTCGAGCTGGAGTGAGTAATGCGGTGACAACAGCTACGGTGAGTCGAGCTGGAGTGAGTAATGCGGTGACAACAGCTACGGTGAGTCGAGCTGAGATGAGTAGCGCAGTGAGGACAGCTACGGTAAGTCGAGCTGAAGTGTTGAGCAGCGATGAGTTGAGCAGCGAGGGGTTGAGCAGCGAGGGGTTGAGCAGCGAGGAGTTGAGCAGCGTGAGGTGGGCTGCGTAAGGTGGGCTGCGTAAGGTGGGCTGCGGTGAGTTGAGTGGTTGGCTGTTTAATAGATCCTGGAAGACTTGAATCCGCACTCCCGAATCGCGAACCACGTAGACGGGTCCTGAGCAGAAGAGTGGTGCTCTGAAGGACACCGCCGTAGTAGAGGAAGAGTTGCATGTCGTCGTCAGGTATGGTGAAGTCGAGCGGCGTGGAGATGGGCAATAGGCACTGGCGTAAACGCGCCGGGGGCCACGGCAGTCATAGAGTGCATCGAGGGAACTGCGTGTGAAGGCGCTAGCTGACAGCGTGTCAGGGGCCTCGGCAGTCGGTGAGAGTAGAACGACTGCGTGTATTAAAGGCGCCAGCTGCCAGCGTGTCAGGGGCCTCGGCAGTCCGTGAGGGCGTCGAATGACTGCGTGGTAAGGCGCTAGATGCCAGCGTGCCAGGGACCACAGCCGGTTGAGAATTGAGGGGCGCAAGCATATGCCAGGAGCCGCGGCAGTCGTGAGTGCGTCGAACGACTGCGTGGGAAGGCGCTAGATGCCAGCGAGCCGGGGGCCACAGCGAGTTGAAAAGTTAGGGGCGCTAGCATGTGCCAGGAGCCGCGGCAGTCCGTGAGAGTAAAACGAACTGCGTGTACTGTAGGCGCTGGCACGTGCCAGGGGCCTCTGTGGCTCGGGGAGTGAACCAGCGTTCAAAAAGGCACTGTAACACAACACTGTACGCTTAGTGGGTAACACTGTGACACTAACTGTTGCTGGACACACTGCACTGTACACAAGGATCCACAAGTGTAGGATAATCAAAGACGGCGGTGATAGATCCAGGAGGCAGTGGTTAATCCAGGGGGCAGCTAGTAATCCCAGTGGGGTGTCACACTGTGTTAGCGTGTCTCTCAAATCTGTGTGGTGTGTGGCGGCGTATACACTGAGTCTGTGTGTGGCGTGTACACTTGAGTCTGTGTGTGGCGTGTACACTGAGTGTGTGGCACTGTGTCTCAGTAATGTGTCGCACTGTGTTTGAGTGTTCACTGAGTCTGTGTAGTGTGTCACACGATGTGCGTGTCTCAGTCGCCGGACCAGCAGAAAAGCAGGGAGGAGGAAGGGTGGGGGTGGGTGGGTGAGCGCCGGGAGAAGCACCATGGGGCACAAAAGATGCCTGAAGGGCGCTGAAGATGCCTGGAGGAGGCACACAGAGGGAGCCTAGAAGAGGCGCACAGAGGGAGCCTGGAAGAGGCGCACAGAGGGTGCCTGGAAGAGGCGCACAGAGGGTG
Source organism: Eriocheir sinensis (assembly GCF_024679095.1). Classification (NCBI taxonomy): domain Eukaryota; kingdom Metazoa; phylum Arthropoda; class Malacostraca; order Decapoda; family Varunidae; genus Eriocheir; species Eriocheir sinensis. The sequence continues at coordinate 1,140,462 of NW_026110518.1, forward strand.
CCTGGAAGAGGCGCACAGAGGGTGCCTGGAAGAGGCGCACAGAGGGTGCCTGGAAGAGGCGCACAGAGAGTGCCTGGAAGAGGCGCACAGAGGGTGCCTGGGGGAGGCACAGAGGGTGCCTGGGGGAGGCACAGAGGGTGCCTGGGGGAGGCGGAGGAGGCACAGAGGGTGCCTGGGGAAGGCGCAGAAGGCGCCTAGGGGAGGGCGGGGGAAAACCCTGAAGGTGGCAACTACGCCTATGGCGTAATGTTTCTCCCGACCTGAGTGCTCAGCCCCACGAACCCCGAATGGAGGTGATGATTTTTGCCCCAGGAGAGGGCGGACGAATGGGCAAGTTACCCTGCCCAGGTCCTCCACTCTAGGAGAGAGTGCCCTTAAAACGGCACCGGCTATAAGCCACCTTGAACCATAGCAACACTCCAGGGTCACCAATTGTTGGTGGTAGCGAGTGTTCTAAGTGCTAATCGGTTCACGGATAGAGAAAGTCATATCCGCCAGGGTTACTTTATTGGACAAAACTTACAGAGCTCATCACGACAAGGACAACACATATGATAGGTGTTTGTTTGTGTATGCGTTTGTGTGAATGTTGTTTGTGTAGGTTAACATTTAAGTGTTGGTGTATATGTGGAACAATGTGTACGAGTGGACGACAAGAGGACGTGGACGGACAGTAGAAGATAAACAAGTAACAAGAGATAAACAATTAGACGCACAAGAAACAACGAGACGGGTGCACGAACGAAAACATTGACAAAATAAGAATGAACAATGAGTCTATACTGCAACGCCCCATTTTCCGTTTTCACTGGAAGAGAGCACGCGACTGCTTGAGCAGTGGCTGCTACACACTCACATACTCGCTAGTACAGACACAAACATACACTTGAAGACACACATACACATTCATACAGGCACATACACTCACAGGCACGCATACAGACACCCCCAATGTCATCTAATCACATTGAACCGCTGTAACACACGGTTTTTTTTTTGCACTGAAACAAAAACAAAACAAAAATATGTAGGAACATAAAAAATGTAATTGATGAGTTGAAATTAATATCATCCCAAGCTACTTTTAGCAAGGCTACGTGACCCCCCTGCCAAGGCTCCACGACCCCCCAGGGGGTCGCGACCCACCGGTTGGGAACCCCTGCTGTAGAGTAAACAGGGAGGTGATGTGCAAGGTATTGGAAAAAAGTAGGTTTGAGTGATAAGATAGTGCGAATCATTAGGAGTATGTATGTGGACAAGAGAGTCAGGTATTGAGGTTTTGCAGCTGACGTCATTAGTGTGGGTGCGGGGGTAGCGTGGGCCTGCACGGCCATCTTGGTGGTCAGTGGCGGTGGTCACTTATCAAAGCAAACCTTGGTGGCGGCTGCACAAGTGCTCTGTGTGTTCGTCATGCCATACGTTTGCTGTGTGGTTGGATGTTCTAACCGACACGGGAGAGATGCTGTGTCATTTTATTGGTTTCTCGCGAATCCAGAAGAGCGGGGGAAGTGGATAGCCGCTGTGAGGAGGGAAAACTGGCGGCCGTCTGCTTCATCTCGACTCCGCAGTGCTCATTTTGTCAGAGGTAAATATTACAGGCAAGACTAATCAGATTATTACATGAGGTAACACTCATTTAGGTATTGCACCGGGTCCCCTAGCTTATTGTGTGGCGGGGGATTGCTATGGAACGGGATTTACATGAGCTGGCGGAGGTAAACACGCATGGCAGCGCTCAAGCAGGGGAAGAAAAAAAGGAAAGGAAATTCAGTGGAGGCAAAATGCTCAGAGGGACAGAGCTCAGTGCTGGGTGGAGTATATAAGTGTACGCATGGAAGTGACCAAGAGTGCGTAGTGTAAGGTGAGTTGCCGTCACCTGCCCTCACCTGTCGTCACTTGCCCTCTCCTGTTTGCCTGCCTGTGCTGCCTACCTGGGCCTACCTGGGCATCACTGGTCAGCAACAGGAGATCGGCCAGGCAGAGGGACACCCAGTCAACCGACCAATCAGCCAGTCAACCAGCCAGCCAGCCAATCAATCACCAAGTCAGTCAGCCACCCAGTCAGTCATCCAGTCAACCAGTCAGCCATCCAGTCGGTCAGTTAGACAGACAGTTAGTTTACCAATCAGCCAGCCAATCAACTCACCAGGCAACCCACCAGTCAACCAGACAACCAGCCAGCTAGACAGCCAGTCTACCAGTCTCCTCCTCCAATAGCACTGTTTTTTCGATGTATCTTAGCTTCGCAACATACTAAAGCGATCTCGAGTAATCACTTAACACAAATGATGCTGAAGGTCCTGCCCTTTGCCCGCGGGTAGTGACTTGGGGATGGGGCACACGTGGTCCGTCTGCTCACTCTGCTGGGGAGGTGACCACCAGCGGGTTTGCAGACGACGCACAAGGTGCAGACGACGCTATTTCGTGACGTCCCTGCAAAACCTCTATAGGTTAGGAGCATTGGAGACAGAGTGGGTGAGGAGTGAAAGAGGTGTCAGGAAGGGCTGCATCCTGTCTCCAATTCTCTTCAGTCTGTATACTGAGGAGTTGGCAGCCAGGATGAGGAGAAAGAATGCAGGAGTAAAAGTGGGAGAAGACAGGGTAAGTGTGCTTCTGTATGCAGATGACGTGGTAGTCATGAGTGAGTCAGCGGAGGAACTGCAGGAACTATTAGATGTGGTGAATGAGTATGGGAGAGATTTTGGAGTGATATTTAGTAGTGAGAAAAGTCAGATAATGATTGTGAATGGGACAGAAGATGAAAGAAATAGGACCTGGAGGCTAGGAGACACAGAGCTAGGGCAAACAGATGCATACAAGTACCTGGGTGTATGGATGAGTCCGAGCGGATGTGAAAGGACAAAGAATGAGAAGATTAGCCTAGTCAATCAATGGGTGGGCCGTCTGGGAAGTGCGGCAAGAATGAGAGTATGTAAGTATGATGTGCTGAGAGAGGTGTGGAAGAGTGTAGCAGTGCCGAGTGTGATGTATGGGATGGAGGTGATTACATGGAGTGAGTTGGAAATGGATAAATTGGAAGTAGGGCAAAATAGGATCGGGAGGCTAGCTTTGAATGCACCAAGGTATGCAGCGGTGGAAGCATTGAGGGGTGATATGGGATTGGATCGAAGGTTTACTTAATTGTTTACCGTTTACCGTTGATGAGGTTTCAGGCCCCGGTCCGCCGCCGTGGCAGCGCTCCACAGGGCCGCTAACATTATAACAGTAATATTAGCAACTAAAGTTGTCCTCAATCCTCATATTTGTTAATTCGTAGGATTTAGTGAATAAGTAAGTCTTCAGCGCTTTCTTGAAGGTTGCCAGACTGCCACTGTTCTTAACGTCCCAGGTAACTCATTATAGAGCCGTGGGCACTCTTCTCAAATGCTCTGAAACCCAGTTCCAGGTTGACCCTGGGCTCATAGAGTCTATATCGTTCTGTACTGTATCTCACTGACATGGTGGTGTCCAAATGAAAATCCTGTAGAATATTTCTCAAATATCCAGGTTTACTAAGTCGCGTTGCTTGATAAGTCAAGACACATATTTTGTAGACTATTCGTGCCTTGATGGGTAGCCAATACAAGTCTATAAGTGCAGGTGTTATTCTCTCACGGGGGGGGCAGACCCTTTATTAGCCTTGCAGCTCTATTCATAACAAGTTGTAGTTTCTTCAGCAGATATTTAGGAAGGCCATAATAAAGTGAGTTACAATAATCCAGCTTACTAGTTACATGATTATATATAAGCATCTTCATAGTCTTATCATCCAGGTATTTCTTGACTAATGCAATAATTCTCAGATGGTAGGATTAAGAACTGCATAAGAATGGTTGGTGACAGTGGTATGCGAGTCAGGTGGGTGAGCAGAGAGGAAGGGAGGCGTTTCTTTGAATGTAAGGTGACTGACAGGAACAGTGAGGGTCCAGAATGGGATGTGAGAAAGTGGAAGAGAGATAGACAGTGCAGTGAAAGGTGACGGTCTGAGGAGGTGGAAGCATGCGATGGAGCGAAAGAGTACTTTGGAGTGGTACAGGGAAAAGGATGCCCCGCAGTGTGTCAGCTGGTATGATGGAAGCCTGGGTGGTGATCTTCTCCTCCAAGCTCGAGCGCAGTATATGAATGTGAAAGCAAGAAACTACAGGTGGTCTGAGTCCCGCAGCAAAGTGTGTCAGATGTGTGACAGGGGTGTGGAGGAAACTGTCGTGCATGTGATACTGGTGTGCGGGAGGTACCGGAGAGAAAGGACGGAGATGATGAGGGTGGCACTGATGGGCTGGGATGTGAATGGGAGGATTGCAAGAACGGAGAGGGAATGGATGCTGCTGCTGCTGGGACTGAGTGCTGAAGCAAATGAGAGAATTATAGCAGCCATGAAGATTTTTCTGGAAAAGATGTGGTGTGTAAGAAATAGGGAATTGGAAGATTTGTAATGGATACTGCTTGTTTTGTTTTATTTTTACAGGGTGTGCCGATATGAAGGCCTGACTCCCAGCGGGTCACCTGTACAGCTAATGGTTAATTAATGATGAGAGCAAGAACCAACACGCTAAGTTTAAACTGGAGAAATGGCTACCAAGGAGAGAGTGAGATGTCCATATGATGACTGACAAGGAAACATTAGAACATTTTCTTTTAGAATGTACAGGTTATGAAGATATAAGAAACAAATTTAACTTACAGGTAACTTCTCACAACACAGACAAAATAATAGCAGAAACACTACTATTTGGTGAACAATGAATCAAAAATATACAAGAAAGAAAAGAATATATTAAAACTATCTGGAAAACAAGACACAGAAAACACAGGAACTGCAGCACAACTAAAGAAACAGCCTAGTGGGAGCCATGCCGAGGCTTATCCCACGCCTACTACTGAACTGAACCGAACTGTACAGCAAGAGCAAGAGCAAGAACCACATTTTGACGATAACAAACCTAATACTTCCTTATTTAAACCCTCGGAGACACTTATATAAGTAGAATATATGCAGGCGTGGGAGGCGGAGGCGCTGGCGTGGGGGCGGCGATCCCTTGAAATAAGGTAAAATGTCTTCCATTCTTCCTGTGTCCTGTTCGAGCTCGTTATTGGATGAGTGACATGTTGTAGTAAGAGGCTGTGGCCCCACAGCCTAACTAGCCCCATAAAACCACCCAAGAAGAAGTGACATGTTGTGAGACAAAGTGAGATAGCTCTAAAGTGAGGGGGAGAGGCAGTCACCTCAGCCCCGGTGTGAGGGCCGCACAGGCTGCCCCGTCCCCCTGAGGAAGGCGCAGGTGGGGCGGACATACTGGATCTGGATACATGATGCGCAGGGCAGCCGTACAGGTACATAACACGCATATTTGTGTTAGCTGTTGGGGGGACGGGGGAGCCGGGTGTGCAGGGGAGGGAAGTGAATCAAGTGTAATCGTTAGTGTTGGTGTGCTGTGGTGACCAGAGAGTGTGTATTTGTTTTCTGAATGAGTCTATTGTACCGCAGGCTAAAATATGTTGAGGGAGGCTGTTCCAGTCATGTATGGTGCGTGGAAAGTATGAGTGCTTGTATGCGTCAGTGTTAGTGTGATATGTTTGGTATTTATGAGTGTGTGTTACGAGTACGTTGACTGTTTGTGTTGTGTAGGTATGTTTGTGGGTCAATGTCAATGTGAGTGTTTGTGATCTTGTACATAAATGTAAGTCTGTGTGCTTGTCTGCGTATGTGAAGAGGGTCCATGTTTATTTGTTGTTTGATCCGTGTTGTGATTCCAGCCGTTCGAGTGTAATTGTACACTCCATCCCCCCAGCCTTCTCTCTCTTGTATTAAATGTCACCCTTGAGTAATAACATAGCAATCCGAGATAATTCTCTCACTTTCCAAAAAGTCCGACCACCTGTTTTTAACTAGCCTCTCACATATCTTCGCTACCACACTAGTGAGTGATACCGCTCTGTAATTTAATGGGTCCTCTCTCTTTCCTCCTTTATCAATTGGTACTATGTTTGCTCTCTTCCAATCTTGTGGTACCCTTCCTTCACTCAGAGAGGCGCTCATTATGGAGTACAGTTTCTCTGCAAGTTTCTCACTACATTCTTTCAGGATCCACCGTGATACTTCATCCGGCCCTGTCGCCTTTCTTACATCCAGCTTGTTCAAGCTTTCCTTGACCTTCTGCACCGTTAACTGTATCTCCTGCATAAGCCTTCCTCTTTCTTGGCTCGGTGGTTGTACGAATTCGTCTTCCTTTGTGAAAACTCTATGAAAACTATTGTTCATCACTTCTGCCATCTCTGCTTGGTCTTCATATGTAGTTCCTCCATTTTCAGTTTATCGATTGTTTCTCTATTCTTTAATTTGCTGTTCAAATGTCTATAAAATAATTTAGGTTGGTCTCTGTATTTGTCGATTATATCTTTTTCATATTTCCGTTTTTCTTCTCTTCTAATCTTTGTATATTCATTCCTTGCTTGTTAGAAATTGTTCCACGAGTTGATTCTTCTTCGTCTCCTCCATCCTTTCCAGGCTTCCTCCTTACTTTTTCTAGCTGCCTCGCATCTTTTGTTAAACCATTCCTTTGTACAAACATCCCTTTTGGTTACCTTAGGGACATATCCATTCTCGGCTTCTTTGTACAGCTTTAAAAACTCCTCTCACTTGTCTTGTGTACATTTGGCTTTGTACAGCCCACTCCAAATATTTTCAAAAAAAGTTCTCATATTAACAAAGTCTGCCTTAGAGTAGTTACTTCTCCCTATTTTGTGATCCTCTTTTCGGTCAATCGTTCTCTTTACTTTAACTTCAAATTCCACAATCGCATGATCACTCTTTGCTATTGGGCAATCTATTTCAATATTTTCTATTACTTCTGGTTCCTTGCTAAAAACCAGGTCTAGTCTTGATGCCTCTCCTTCTTTCCCGAATCTAGTATGTTCCTTAATCCATTGCGTCAGCACATGTTCCATTGCCATTTAAAAAAAAAAAAATTACAATAAAGGAGGCAGCTCAAGGGCACAAAAAAAAGAAAACAATAATAAAAAAAAGCCAGCTACTCACTGCTCCCAAAAAAGAATCAAAAGAGGTCGCCGAAAGCAATGTCAAATTCGGGAGGAGAGGCGTCCTGATATCCTCCTCTTGAAAGAGTTCAAGTCGTAGGGAGGAGGAAATATAGATGAAGGAAGATTGTTCCAGAGTTTACCAGCGTGAGGGATGAAAGACTGAAGATGCTGGTTAACTCTTCCATCAGGGGTTTTTACAGTATAGGGATGAGCATGAGTAGAAAGTCGTGTGCAGCGGGGCCGCGGGAAGGGGGGGAGGCATGCAGTTAGCAAGCTCAGAAGAGCAGTCAGCGTGGAAATATCGATAGAAGATAGAAAGAGAGGCAACACTGCGGCGGACTTTAGGAGGTAGAAGACTATTAGTAGGAGGAGAAGAGATGATGAGACGAAGAGCCTTAGCCTCTGTCCAGAAGAGCTGTGTGAGTGGAGCCCCCCCCCACACGTGAGATGCATACTCCATACGAGGGCGGACAAGGCCCCTGTATATGGATAGCAACTGCGAGGGGAGAAGAACTGGCGGAGACGATACAGAACGGCCAACCTCGAGGAAGTTGATTTAGCGATAGAGACATCAAGTTTCCAGTTAAGATTTTGAGTTAAGGATAGACCGAGGATGTTTAGTGTTGAAGAAGGTGACAGCTGAGTGTTGTCGAAGAATAGGGGATAGGTGTTTGGAAGATTGTGTCGAGTTGGTAGGTGGAGAAATTGAGTTTTTGAGGCATTGAAGGACACAAGGTTCCTTCTGCCCCAATCGGAAATGATAGCAAGGTCTGAGGTTAAGCGTTCTGCAGCCTCCAGTCTGGAGTCGTGTACTTCCTGTTGTGATGGTCTTCTATTGAAAGAAGTTGAATAACGCAGAGTGGATTCGTCGGCGCACGAATGGACAGGACAGTTTGTTATGGAAAGGAGATCATTGATGAATAACAGGAAGAGAGTGGGTGATAGGACAGAGCCCTGTGGAATGCCACTGTTGATAGGTTTAGGGAAAGAGCAGTGACCGTCTACCACCGCAGAGATAGAACGGCCGGAAAGGAAACTGGAGATAAAGGAACAGAGAGAGGGATAGAATCCGAAAGAGGGCAGTTTATAAAGCAATGACTGGTGCCAGACTCTATCGAAGGCTTTCGATATGTCTAGCCCAACAGAGAAAGTTTCACCGAAACTGCTAAGAGAGGATGACCAAGAGTCAGTTAAGAGAGCAAGAAGATCGCCAGTAGAACGCCCCCTGCGGAATCCATACTGGCGATCAGATAGAAGGTTAGAAGTGGAAAGGTGCTTTTGAATCTTCCGGCTAAGGATTGATTCAAAAGCTTTAGATAGACAGGAAAGTAAAGCTACAGGGCGGTAGTTTGAGGGAATGGAACCGTCACCCTTCTTAGGCACAGGCTGTACAAAGGCATACTTCCAGCAGGAAGGAAAGACATGTTGATAGGCAGAGACGAAAGAGTTTGACCAGGCAGGGTGTCAGCACAGAAGCACAGTTTTTAAGGACAATATGAGGCACTCCATCAGGTCCATAAGCCTTCTGAGAGTTGAGGCCAGAGAGGGCATAGAAAACATCATTTGGAAGAATCTTAATAACAGGCATAAAGGAGTCAGAGGGGGGATGAGTAGGAGGAATATGCCCAGAATCGTCCAAGGTGAAGCTCTTACAGAAAGTTTGAGCGAAGAGTTCAGCCTTAGAGACAGATGAGGCGGCAGTGCTGGCGTCAGGGTTAAGGAGAGGAGGGAAAGAGGAAGAAGTGAAATTGGAGGAGATATTTTTGGCTAGATGCCAGAAGTCACGGGAAGAATTAGAAGAAGCAAGGTGTTGACATTTTCTATTGATAAAAGAAGTTTTAGTTAGTCGGAGAACAGATTTGGCACGATTCCGGGCTGAAATGTAAAAGTCATAGTTAGCGGGAGTTCGAAGGCTCTGGAACCTTTTGTGAGCTGCCTGTCTATCTTTAATATCATGAGAACAAGCATGATTAAACCAAGGCTTTTTAGCATGAGGAGTAGAGGAAGAACGTGGAATGTATGCCTCCATTCCAGAAACAATCACCTCTGAGATGCGCTGGGCACACACAGAGGAGTCTCTCTCCTGGAAGCAGTAATCATTCCACGGGAAATCGGAAAAGTACATCCTCAGGTCGTCCCACTGAGCTGAAGCAAAATGCCAGAAGCATCGCAGGAGTCTTCCTCCCCACGACTCTTCGGTTCCCCGCGTATGCCAGTCCTCCCATTCTATCTCTTTGCAATTAAAATCACCCATTAAAATTATTCTCTCACCACTTCTCAACATTCCATCCAGGCAACTCACTGTGTCCTGTATCATTTGTTCATATTCTCGGGCCTTCCATGCATTGGTTCTTGGTGGCACATACCCTACTACATACTGCCTCCTTCTTCCTTCAGCACCCACAATTTTCACTTTCAGTACCTCTGCCAAGCCTTCACCCTCAATCACCTCTTCCACCCTAATGCCTTTCCTTACCATCAGCATCACACCTCCTCCCTGTTTTCTCTTTCTGTCTCTCCTCCATATATTGTATGCACTTTCTCCAATCCCCACCACCTCAACTGAGTCATACAACTTAGTTTCTGTCAGCCCCACAATATCAGGTTCTGTCTCTCAAATAGTCGTTAAACTCTATCCATGATGACCCTATTCCATTGATATTCGTATAAGACACTTTCCAGCCTTCCTCCTTTCCTGTGTGTGTGTGTGTGTGTGTGTGTGTGTGTGTGCGTGCGTGGTTCTAGTGGAAGTTGTCAGGGTTTCCATGGGTGGTTTCGTGAGCCTGGCGATAGTTGTGCAGTTAAGGCTTGTGCGCTGTGAATGAGTAAAACACTCCTGGCAACCTGACGTAGCTCCTTTCTGGCCTTAACAACTGGCCCTAACAAGAACCCAGAGTGCTTAGTAATGCCAGTGTGTCTTGCTTCCTTGCTTCATCACGTCTTGTGGGCGAAGGAGCAAAGCCGTATAGATGTGACTGTAGAGTTGATAAGAAAGTTTAGGTCATCACTGGTGTTAGAGTTACAGTTTAGAGGAGTGTTCCAGGCCTCAAGAATAACCTTTGCTGTGTATATTGTTATGCCGGACGTGTTACTTGGGTTCCGTGTCGCCGTCAGGAGACTCCGTGGGAGGGAGATATGTAAACACTTCACACAGCTTCTGTAGTTTAATATTCTTCCTTAGTAGTACACTTCACTCTGACTCTTCACTTACCACTAGCTTACTATGACTGGGACTGGCCCTCTCTCGCCCTCTTCTCCTATATATATCCAGAACAGTACAGTCTAGAATATTACAGTATATTTCAGATCATACAAGAACATGTAGCAAAAATATATGCGAGTTGGCAACACTTCCCGCCTGGCGCCTGGCCGCGCCCCGGGGGGCGCGGACGGCTCGCCTTTATCCCCGCCCCTTTGCTCGTTTCTCCGGGAGCCTTCTAGAGGCCTATGGTCGCCGGGGGAAGCTTCCAGCACAACACTATCCCCCCCTCTTAATTGTGATCGTCCCGATCACACACTTAACTATGTACAAACATAAGAGAATTAATCAAAAACATAATAATCGTCGTATCGCTGTGGACGCCTGCGTTGTCTCTGTCTTCTGTTCGTTGCCTCCTGCGCGTCTGTCTCCTGGTGCGCCTCGTCGTCGTCCGCTTCTTGGGGTGTCCTGGAACATCTGCCGAAGCCGGAGGTTATCTCCCTCGGCTGAAATTGCCAGGAGGCCTACGTCGTCGTCGACCTCCTCTCGGTCCTGGACGTCCCTTGCGTTTTCGTCGGCTGCTGGGTGTCTGTAGTTGTTCCAGGTGTAGTTTCCCGGACCGTGGTACCTCCATAGGCGGTTGACGTGGACAACTTTCGGCTTGGTCTTTCCGTTCTCCGGATTCGGTAAGTCACGTCGGAGAGGCGTTCTAGCACAGTGTAAGGGCCTTCCCAGGGCTCTGTAACTTCGGAGACTGTCCTTTCTTCCTCTGCGGGTTGTAAAGCCAGACTCGGTCTCCTTCCTTGAAGTCAACGTGGCTTGCCCTCATATTGTAACCGCGCTTCATGGCCTCCCCGGAGAACTTCAAGGCACCTCGGACTTGATGGTGCACCTCTTCCAGCCGTTCCTCTAGTTGACGGGCAATACTGGAGGCGTCCCTTGGAAGGCTTTCCCCAGGAGGCCTTCCTGTCAGTAGGTCCACCGGCAATCGCAGCTCACGTCCAAACATCAGCTTTGCCGGTGAATACCCCGTAGTCTCGTGGGCGGCAGACCTGTAGGCCATGAGAAGCGCAGGCAGCTTCTGATCCCATGAAGACTGATCATTGTTGCACTGCTTGGCCAACTCCTGGCCCAGCGTCCAATTAAACCTCTCCACCATTCCATCTGACTGTGGGTGCAGAGGGGTGGTCCGGGTCTTCTTGATACCCAGAAGCTTGCAGCACTCAGCAAGGACTGTTGACTCAAAATTCCTTCCCTGGTCGGAATGGAGCTCGTTAGGCACACCGAAGCGACAGAAGAACTCCTCCACCAAAACCTTGGCGATGGTAGTGGCTTCCTGGTCAGGGATGGCGTAGGCTTCCGGCCACTTGGTGAAGTAATCCATTGTGACACAGATGTACCTATTTCCGTTCGTCGTCAGAGGCAAGGGTCCTGCTATATCCACTGCCACCCGTTCCATGGGGGCTCCAACCTGGTATAGTTGCAGTGGGGCACGGTGACGCTTCTTGGGGCCCTTCTTTGCACAGCACACCTCACACGCGTGACACCATTCTTCCACGTCCTTCCTCATACAGTCAGCTGCTTAGCGCGGAAGTCCAGCTCGCACCTGTGGGAGACAAGATAATCCATACCTAGGATGCAGGGGTCATCCATGTCGGCCACGTACACAGAGAGGAACTCTTCCTTTCCTCCGAGCTCAAACTTCACGTCCACTGGGCCTCTGAGCTCTGCATAGTGTCCTGTGACTCCGCACAGTCGATGCGGCGTCTTAGGAAGCCGACGATGACTCACCACGTCAGGCCGCACCAATGTGCGTTCCGAGCCTGTGTCGACGACCACAGGCCACAACACTCCGTCAACCTTGCCCTCCACTTGGCAGCTTGTCATGGTGGTTCTCCTGCACACTGATATCTTCGGGGCATGTACAGGACAGACTGGTCGTTGCCCCCGTGAACCAGTCCTTCTTAGTTTCCCGAGTGGTGGTCCCTCGTTGGGGGCACATTTTTCCGACACTCATTCTTCCAGTGCCCCTTTTCTCCACAGGTCCAGCACTTGGGTCCTTCCCTGGGCTTCTTAGCGGCACCTTCATATTCCTTCTTCCTCTTATAGCATTCGTTCTCCTTGTGCCCAACCTTCTCGCAGTACCAGCACGTTCCTTGGAACCTGTCTGTGTCGCTGACAGCGCCCTTTCGTGCCCTAAAGCCAGAAGTCGAGTCGTTCCTGAAGCTTGACAAGCTAGACCTAACAAAGGACTCAAACTCCATGGCACGTGCCAGAGCTTCCTGCATTGATGTTGGCTTAGCTTGGTTCACTTGTATCTTCAGCTGAGGGCTGTCCAGGGCATCGATGAATTGATCACGCAGCAAAACCGTCAGCAGGTCAGGGGTGGCACCTGGGTATGCCTTGTGCGCCATGCTCTCAAGGTCCTGAGCGAGTTCCTGAAGAGACTCGCCGCGCCTCCTGTTGCGGGTTCTGAACCTAACCCTGAAGAGCTCGTTCTGGTGCTTGGTCCCATATCGTTGCTCCAGCTGCCCTTTGTCGCATTGTCGAGCTGAGCAAGGACCTCCAGCGCCGCCCCTTTCAGGCTAGTGGCCAGCTGTACCGCGCACTCTTGGTCATCCCATCCGTTCCGAGCTGCCAACAGCTCAAACTGAGCGCAGTAAGCCTCCCAGGAGACCTTGCTATCAAACTCCTGAGGCTTCTTTCTAACAGGCGAACCAAGCAGACCCATGGGGCTGGCGGAACTTCTTGCGGGATAAACTCAGGCGAAACAGGGCTCAAACTACCCCGGACTTGCGTAGAAGGAGCATCTTGGGTACAACTAGCCCCTGCAGGCACTGGCTGTCCGTTTCAGCCAAGCAGTCTTCAAGGGCCTTCACTCTGTCACTTCTAGTATTTCTTTGTGTGTCGTCTCCGTACCACCTCCATCTCTTGTTGAAGATTTGTGTGTTCTTTCTCCACTTCTATCAGGCGTTGTCCCAAGTTCGTGGTCACATCAGTCATTTCTCTTCGCACTGATTCACTTCCATCTTGTACTGCTTTTAGCTGTAGCTGTAATCCTGTGAAGCGATCTTCTAGCTGTTCTTTGAGTTCTTGGAGTGTTCCTTCTTGTTGTTGCTGTGCTCTTTCTTGTTGTTCTTTGAGTTCTTGGAGTGTTCTTTCTTGTTGTTCTTTGAGTTCTTGGAGTGTTCCTTCTTGTTGTTGCTGTGCTCTTTCTTGTTGTTGCTGTGCTCTTTCTTGTTGTTCTTTGAGTTCTTGGTGTGCTCTTTCTTGTTGTTCCTTGAGTTCTTGGAGTGCTCTTTCTTGTTGTTGCTGTGCTCTTTCTTGTTTCTCCCCCTGTAGTCTCAAGGCTTCCAAAAGTTCAGTCAACATGTCGTCCCTCTGGGCAGCTTGGGAACGAGTCTCCATGGCGAAAAACAAATGCCTATACTCCTGACACCAGTGTTATGCCGGACGTGTTACTTGGGTTCCGTGTCGCCGTCAGGAGACTCCGTGGGAGGGAGATATGTAAACACTTCACACAGCTTCTGTAGTTTAATATTCTTCCTTAGTAGTACACTTCACTCTGACTCTTCACTTACCACTAGCTTACTATGACTGGGACTGGCCCTCTCTCGCCCTCTTCTCCTATATATATCCAGAACAGTACAGTCTAGAATATTACAGTATATTTCAGATCATACAAGAACATGTAGCAAAAATATATGCGAGTTGGCAACACTTCCCGCCTGGCGCCTGGCCGCGCCCCGTGGGGCGCGGACGGCTCGCCTTTATCCCCGCCCCTTTGCTCGTTTCTCCGGGAGCCTTCTAGAGGCCTATGGTCGCCGGGGGAAGCTTCCAGCACAACAATATATTTGTTCCATCAAGTGTGGGGTGACAACTCTGCTGCCACATTTCCCAGAGAGACAGACAAGTAAATATCAAATTTGAGTGCCCCTGTGACAGTGTGGATGAGTTTTTTGGGCCCAGAATATAACCTTGGCTTTGTGTATATCAAGTGTGGGAAGCCAACTCTGCTGCCACATTTCCCAGAGAGACAGACAAGTAAATACCAAATCTGAGTGCCCCTGTGACAGTGTGGATGAGTTTTCTGGGCCCATGCAGGGTAATGAGGTTCCCTTGGTATCTGTTGCAAGTGCTGGTCTGATGCATGCTGGAGTGTACTGCATCTGCCACTCACCAAAGATGAGGGCTTTGCACTCCTTTACAAGCAAACAGCCCTGGCTACATGAATCACTATAAGTTTAATCCATTGCAGGCAGCACTCACTCCCTGAAGAAGGTGCCGGAGAGGGGGGTCGGCTGCCGAGATGGTCAGGCTCACCGGCAGGGTTGTGGACGCCATGTCTGAGAAGCAGCCGCAGCCCGGGGTGAGGTGAACTGAGGGTCGTGAGTTTGGCCTTTGTAATTTCTATATCATTCTGTTTCCCTTCTCAGTTTATCTTTCTTCCAACATGATGAGTGAAGACCCTTCCTTCCTGCCGCAATTACACGTCCTTCCTCACGGCTCAGACATGCTACAACTAGACTACTACAGGCACCGATATTTACTTATCCCTCGGCCTGGCTTCCTCGCGTACATTTCCTCCTTCTCGTTGAAAGAGAGGGAGAGGAAGAAAGTATAAATGGTGTATAAGGAAAGGGAGGAAGGCTGTATATATGGTGAAACAGGAGGAGAGTGGAGTTATGAGTGTTTATCTATTTATATATTATCTATTTCAGGTTAGACGTGGAGAAGGTTCAGTCCACCGTCCGCCAGGCTGTGCGTGACTGGTCTCCATCAGGCACATTGGAGCGGCCCCGTCACTAGCAAGAGTGACCTCCTCTTCCCCAGGACACTGTGGAGGTGAGTACACTACACTCTATATACATGCAAGAAACTCAAGTCAATTGTACCAGGTGTTGTTTTGTCATGCTGCACCACATTCTAGAGCCACACAAGAAACTCAAGTACAATAGAGGCGGTATTCTAGCCCTCTCTGTATCATGCCTGAGTGTTATGCCACATTCACATTGCATTCTAGTGTATGGCTGGCATCTTAGTGCAGGGCATAGTAATAGCCCAGGGTGACAGAAGGCCTCATTGTCGCCAGGTTTGCCATGTGTTGGCTTCCTTGCCAGTGTTGTGTTCCAGTGTAGTAACCCTAGACAAGAGTCACTGAATAGTCCAGCATACTTAGTGACTCATTAGGGTTCAAGCACCTCCGCAATAGGTCTGGAGCGCTAAGTTCCTTGTAGACCCCTCGGATTAGTGTCAACTTTTCCAGAGGGATTTTTGCCAAGTACAGGTTCCTTGATTTGTGACTGTCAGGCGTCTGTGTCATTGCGGGGCTCAGCTCTCTTGAGAAAGTACCACGAATATGCACCTTGGGATACATCTGATGTCTGTCTGATGAACACAGATGCCAGTATATATATATATATATATATATATATATATATATATATATATATATATATATATATATATATATATATATATATATATATATATATATATATATATGTATATATATATATATATATATATATATATATATATATATATATATATATATATATATATATATATATATATATATATATATATATATATATATATATATATATATATATAAGTTTAGCAGGGTTGGAGTTAAAGTCCTTGCTTAACGTGTCTGTTTACTGGTTGTGTGTCTTACACGGAGCGGTGATGTGAACTCTCTCTAGACGAAATGATGACTGCCCTCGGCAGCCACTGAAACTATGTGCGTCATCTTTCGTTCATGAGGTTGCCTAGTCACAAAAAGTTTATACAGATAGAAGGAGAAGAAGTGGAAACGGATAGATATTTAGGATTAATATTTACATGTTTACAATGCTCGGTCAGGCTAGCGTGGCGCCCACGCCACGATGAAAGTAAAACTCTATGTACAAGGATGGCCGGGCAAAATGAGGTATAGAAAGTAGGAAGATGAGAAAGGAAGTACACAGTATAAGGGAATGGGAAAAAAAAATAATGAATGGGATACAGGATGAGAAGCCCATGAGGGACAAATAGCAGTTAAATGCAGTTAAACAATTGGCACATGGTTACATGACCTATAGTAATGGTGTATAAACAAATAAAAACAAGTGCACAAAAAAAATATTTGTTTTCTAATATCTAAACTCCCGGGAGAATGATTTATTAACTAAATAT
Organism: Eriocheir sinensis; assembly: GCF_024679095.1. Lineage (NCBI taxonomy): Eukaryota > Metazoa > Arthropoda > Malacostraca > Decapoda > Varunidae > Eriocheir > Eriocheir sinensis. The sequence continues at coordinate 1,156,879 of NW_026110518.1, forward strand.
AACATGAGAAATAATATATAGTAGAAAATATGATCATGATCATGGAATAAATGGTATGGGAATACATACATGGTTAAGTTAAAATATAGAAACAAAAAAAATTGGTTGTATATGGAGATATAGGTGTATATACAAATGGTAAATAGATACATATCACAGAGGACTTGCATGTTAGTTAGTTATTGTAAGAAATTATCCTGTCCTCTGGGTATAGATAAATGGCATATGAATACAATTATGCTCAATGAAAAAAAATATTATTGGACAACGGGAATATGGCCTATGCCGTTGCGGGCTGTAAGGGGCGCTGGAGGACGGCTCGACGCAGGAAGGCGTAGCGGCGGTGGAAGACACAGATGAGGAGGGTAGCCAGGATCACAGTGAGCGTCAGTACCGTAGTCAGTGACGCGAGGATGGGGTATACTGTGTCGGGGCGAAGTTCTGGCCAGATGGCGAGAGAGGAAATGGGTTGTAGGGTGATGTTCGGTGCAGTGAGTTTGGGTAAGGTGTCTCCTAAAGAGTGTAAGGGTTCGAGTTGTAGGGGAGTTGTTGGTGTCGGCAAGTGAAAGGGTTTGAGGTTGAAGGTATGAAAGGTTTGGTTAAGCAATAGATGGTTAGATTGTTTAGTGGTTAGGTTGTGGGATGTGAGACTGCAGGCCTCCAAGATGACAAAGGAGCCGTGGACAGCGGTGTTGCTAGGTCGGGATCCAGGGCAAGTAACTGTAAGAGCAATTGAATGATGGAAATAGAAGTAACGCCAGGGTTTCACTCTAAGGTGGAAGATGGTGGTATCCTCGACTGGGGTGAAAAGACACAGAGATTCAATTGGGGAGTTTCTAACTAGACCCAGCTCACAAGGATAATGACTGGTAGGCAAAAAGACGTACTGATAAGCAAAACAAAGGTACATCTGGAATCGGGTGATATGGCAATCATGAAAGTCAGCTGGAAAAGCAATGTGCATGAAATCTGATGAAACCAAGAGAGTGGCATGAGATGTAGATAGTTGGTAGATGGAAGAATTGACAACTGTAGGGAATGGATGAATGTGATAGATAGTGAACATATCTGGCGACCTAAAGGGGATATGCACCAAGATACCATCTGTAGTCAATGTTGCCTCCATGTAGGGATAATAATATTGAACCTGGGTCTCACTGAAAACAGGAGTTAAGCCTTTTTCTGTTCTGGCCCAATCAATGACATGCATAAGTTCCTGAGGGGTGAGAAGGGAAGGGGTTACAACACCATCTAACACGTCTCTGAGTAGTGTAAATGTGTCCTGCAGTGCTAATTTAAAATTTGTGATTGCAAGGTAGACAGCTCTGAGGTTTGCTGCCATTAAAGCCAAATGGTGAGCCAATAAGTACTGGTGTTGGTCCTGCTGAAGCTGGGTTATGAGGGATGTGAAGTTGTTGAGGCGGTCTATGATAACATTTTGAGTCTTAACAACCGTCTCAATAGCTTTGTTTTGGGAACTGAGAACAATGGCCTGGTTATTCAAAATAGTACCCCATTTGTCTAACTGATCGTGAACTTCAGCAACATCGGCTTCCGTAGCTGTACAAATGAGGCCTTTTAACAATCTCCCACCAATGTCGATGAGACCACGCTTGGACCTGGCGTGGGCTACTGGTGTTGTAAGGTAAGTTGAAAAAGGGGTCCATTCTAGCAGACTATCAAAGGATTGTTGGATATTTAGGAAAGATAGCATGAGAGTAGAGAAATATGTCAGCGTGAGTGGATGGTTTAGTTTATGAACTGTGTCCGAGGTCTGCTGGAGAACCGCTTCCGCTTGCTGGATCTGGCGCCGGAACTGGGGTATATGGAGTCGCTCCAGCTCACGAAAATCGCATAGGGTAATGCGGACATCGACCACGTCCTCCACCACCATCACGGGGCCGTCTGGCTCCACGATTGCCCCCACACGTAGGTGTTGTTCATAGGAGGGCTGCTTCGTGGCATTTGTGGGGAGGACCAGGAGAACACCTCCCAAGACACATAGGCAAGGGAGTAGCATCGCAACTGGGTGAGATAATAGAAAGTGGTTAGTGGATGGATAAGGTAAAAAAAATATTGTGGGAGAAGAGAAGGGACACTAAGGGATGAAGATGGTTCTCCGTACAAATGCATCAGTGTGCAGATGTGTATGATCTTAGTTTCTTCCTGTAGTCGTTGGTAGTGTCCACCTCAGCTGGGCCTGGAGGATTTGTCGGTGTCGTTAGAGGGTCGTCAGGCGCAGGGGTCGGCTCCTCACAGGTTGAGGAAGAAGGTCGGTTAGTGCGTTTTAGGTGGTCTAGGTGTGCAAGCTTCGTTTCCAAGGTAGTCAGGTGGCGGATCTTGACCTTATTCCCTTTGTCGTAGGACAGTACTCGGTACGGTCCCTCAAAGCGAGTGCTAGTTTGTTTTGGGTTCCTGAATTTTAAATAGACAATGTCCCCTGTGACCAATAATTTGTCGGTTGCTGATTTCCATTGTGACGCATTCATGGCAGCCTTGCTATCCTCGATGTTGGAGGTAACCCGTTTATAGATCTTCTGGAAGTCTGTCCCTCTGACTCGGACGTAGTCATCAAAATTATAGATGGGTGTGTCCTCTTTGAGGAGGAATGAGTATGGCAATCGATGGTCCTGGCCAAAAATGACAAAATGAGGTGTGTCACCTATTGATTTATGGAGAGATGAGTTAAGAGAAGCCATTACCTGAGGCATCCATTCGTGCCAAGTTACTGAGACATCACCGACCAGAGAGCGAAGTGTCTGAATGATTTTTCGATTTTGTCGCTCGACCATGCCATTGGAAGCTGGATGATAAGCCATGGTATTTACCTTATCAACTTGGTATTCCTTGCAGATTGCCTCCAAGATTTTATTGTTAAATTCTGTGCCATTATCTGAGATGAGGACTTTAGGGGTGTTATATTTACAAAAGACTTCATCAATGAGAGCTTTAGCCACAGTAGATGCTTGCTTGTCCACTATGGGAACTAGAACCGAGAAACGACTGAAATGATCAATGGCAACCAATAGGTATTTGTGGCCTTCAGTAGTTTGGGGTAATTTCAATAGGTCAATAGCAATGGTGTCCCATGGCTCTAAGGGTATGGGATAGCTTTTGATGGGGACTTGCTGAGTAATGGATCCATAATTTTCTGCACAAGTGTGGCAGTTGTTGATGTAATCAATGATGTCGAGCCGCATACGTGGCCAATAATATAACAAACGGGCTTGCATCAAAGCTCTACTTTTTCCAGGATGTCCTGCATGAGGGGAAGAATGTATGTTATGCAAGATCATAGAGACTAGGCTTTCTGGTACGACGATTTGTGTAACTTCCCTATGCGGACCGTATTTAGTTGTGATGTATGTATTCCTGACAAGGATGCCGTCGTTGAGATCAAAGTCAGTTAAGGGTACAGGGAGCGTTGGCAAGGAATTGGGGTCGCCACTCTGCAGATAGTATAGGATGGGTTGACAGAAGTTATCTGTTTGTTGCGCTGCGCGTATGGAATCATTCAAAGTTGGGTCATGAGTTCGACTTGGGTCTTCAAAATGATCTACATCCATGTCCATTATCGCGCCGATATTTCTGGATAGGGCGTCCGCTACCTGATTTACTGCTCCAGGGACATGAGCAAATGAGGGATTAAAGTCTTGGACAATGAGGCTCCATCGGGCCAATTTCCCCGTGAGGGTTTTAGTATTGAATAATTCCACCACGGCTGCGTGGTCGGTTCTGACATGGATATTGTAGCCATAAATGATGTCACGAAAATGACGTAATGCCACACGACCGCAAGGGCCTCAAGGTGGGTAGTACTGTAGTTTGATTCTGCTTTGTTGAGCGTGCGACTTGCATATGCTAGAGGTTGTAATTTATTTCTAACATCATATTGCATGAGAGCGGCTCCTAGGCCCTTGCCACAAGCATCTGTGTACAGGAAAAAGTCTTTTGTGTGGTCTGGGTAGGCCAGGACAGGCGGGGATGTTAGTGTTGTTCTAAGGGAATCAAAAGCTTCCTGATGTTCCGCCCCCCATGTAAATGTGGAGTCTTTGCGCAAAAGTTGAGTGAGGGGTCTTGCAATGCGTGAATAGTCCTTGATAAAGGATCGATAGTACCCGGACAGTCCTAGGAAGGAGCGGACAGATTTCACGTCTGTTGGCACAGGATAGTTAAAAATAGCCTTGACTTTGTCAGGAGTCGTATGTACACCATTCTGATCTAGGACATGGCCTAAGTATGTGATGCTTGGACGCAAAAAATGACATTTTGGGAAACGCAGAGTTAGACCTGCCTGGTAAAGGCGATCAAATACTTCTTGTAGTAAGGTAATGTGTGAGTCGACATCCTGTGACACTATGATGATGTCATCTATAAAGGCGAAAACCTGTTTGCCAAGGAGGCCATGCAAAACTTTGTTGACTAGCCTTTGGAACGTTAGTGGCGCACCACTAACTCCAAAGGGGAGTTTACGAAACTGCCAGTGACCCGAAGGGGTAGAGAAGGCTGTAAGCGGTTTACTATGCTCATCGAGGTCAACCTGCCAATAGCCACTTGCTAAATCTAAGGTCGTGAAAACCTTGTTGTTGGCGCCCATGCTGCTTAAAATATCCTGCAAGTGAGGTAAGGGGTATCTTTGAGGTGCGAAACAGCATTTAGTTTCCTGTAGTCTACAACTGGCCGAAATTGGCCGTTTTCTTCTTCACAAGGAAAATGGGAAAGTTCAGGAGAAGTAGTGTGTTCTATAATACCTGATGCTAACACGTCTTTGACTGCAGTATCTAGGATAGGTCTTTGAGAGTGTGGTGTTCTGTATGCAGGCACATAGATGGGGTTGGTATTGGGATCAACCGGTATTGAATGTGTTAAAACATTTGAGGATCAATAGGATCATCCGGCAGACTGACAATGGAGTGGTATGTCTCTAGTAGGTTGTGCAATTTCTCCTTGCTTCTGGAAAAGCTAGATCTTCGAGATGAGTAGCTAGATAATCATTTACTTTTTGTTTATGATGATCACTCCGCAAGATCTCAGAGGGGGAGATGATCTCTGATTCCTGTACGCTACCTATGCGTTCAGGTAGAACTTCAAAGTCAACGACGCATGTCCCTTGACGGAACTTGCGTACGTATGGGGATGAGTTGTGCATTATTAGGAAGGTTTGACCATTTTTATCTACTTTGCAAAGTGCATCCTCCATAGTCATGGCATTCATCTTCAAGCTCTCACTCATACAGATAGCCTCACATTCATCACTTATACCAGCAAGACGCATTTGAAGCATAGCTGATCCACGTCCTTCTAACGTGACGTCATTCGCCAGAACGCCGTGGACCCTCAAATGCTCTTGCGAAAAGGAAGAAGAGGGAGAGGGAGGTAATGTATTGGAGGATGATGCACTTTGTTCCTTAATAACATGCACTGCTGGAGATGAAGTATCAACCAGTGACCGCTGGGCCACGCTAGAAAGATTAGTATATTCTAAATCGGCGGAGTGAGAAGTGCACAACAATGGCTTTGGGGCCGTGAGTGTCCTAATGGGTGTTTCATGTTGGTAAACACAATCTTCTGCTGGAGCTAGGGACAAGCAGTGTTCCCGCATAGATTGAAGACCCAAAAGAATATCACCTGGGATATTCAAACCATGACACACATGAAAGGTGTCTTTAATCAGGTACATGTAGTAAGCCAACTGGATAGACAAGGGGGTGTGTCCAACTACTTTAAATGATGTGTCATCTAGTCCACTTAATTTTAGGCAGGAGGTTCCAATACCAAGGTTGTCTTTGCGTCATGTAAGGCACGCAATGTACCGATGTTTATGATATTGGGACATGCCCTGTGTCCATGAAAACACTAATTTGGCGACCATTACACTTAGCAGGGACAGTCATGGCAAGGGAGGATTGGGGATAAAGAGCAATGCGGTGGTGTTTCATGGTAGTGGTTTCAACATCCGTAGGTTGGGTTTCAATGTCAAAATGAGCTGTGGATGTACTTGGTTTGTTTAAAGGTGTGCGGGTTAGGGGTGTTGTATGAATACCACGCACCTGGTGTGATTTTGTACCTGAGCCTATGTTATTGCAGGAGACGTGGCGCGCGAGGCTTCCCCGACGAGGTACCTCCCAGGGCCTCGCGCGGCAATCCTTGGTGTTATGGCCTGATGTCTTATGGTAGGAACAATATTGATTTGACTGTTGGGTGTTGCTGCCGTACCAGCAATTACGTGTATGGTGTCCTGTGATTCTGCAGTTGTAACAATATTGAGTGTTATAGCCACGCCCGCGACCCCTGCCTCTAGTGTAAGGGCGGCGGCCGCGGGTGTGGTAGAGCGGTTCCTAGGGGTCTGAGCTCCGGTCGGGGAGCGACTTTGGGGACGCCCCCTCTGAATTCTGACACCCCTCACCGCTGAGGATGGGGGTTCTGTTGGTGGCTCTCGTCCCGACAGGGGACTGATGTGGTTGAAAAGGGTTCTACCTTTTGGTAGGGGTTCTTCCTTTTGTAACTCTTTGAAGAGTGTCTCCGTGCAATTGAGGAGAAAGACAAAGTATGAGAAAAGGCGGCTCACATCCTCAAGGTTCATTTCTCATCAGTAGTCCACGGGGAGTGACGGAATTGGGTTTCAAACTCTGTGAAGGCTCCACCGCGACGCCTAAACAGTCATCCACTGCAATATTAGCCTTTATTTTGGGACGGTAGGTAGCCGCTAGGCGGAACAAGACTGACAGGGCACCTTGTTTGCATGTGGAGCCGAAATGGTTGATGAGATTCGCTTTCGCTTCATCATATGTTTTGGCTTTCTTGAATGCGTCACTTTTTATAATGGATTGAGCCCGACAAGGGCCCGTGTGGATGCTGTCGTAAAGGTGGGCCAATTTCTCCTTTTCATTTGTATAATGGAATTTGGTAAAAGCATCCTCTACCCTCTGCAGGTGAGTTAGGAGGTCGGGGCCGGTCTCCTCTGAGCCCGTATATTTTGGATTTTTATCCTCGCCCCTTAAAATGACGTTTTGAGGTTTTTCACTCATGGTTGGGTCACTTTGGTGCTGTTCTGTCTGGGAAGAAGTAGTCCGGGAAAGCTCTGGGGGGGAGTCTGAGGGGAGCTGCTCAGCAGGAGGTAATGGGGTTGCTGGGGGAATAGGTTTTGGATAAGCAGCTCCTGAACGGAGGACTGTGTGATGGGGAGTATCAATTGTTAAACCGCTGAAGGCAGAGGATAGAGCCTCTTCCAGTTTTCGATCCTGGGACATGGGGAGTTAGACGGGGGAGTCACTTAGCTGTGTCCGATGCATTTGTAAGGAGACCAGAGCATGATGGTATGGCTGATGTATGGTGAGGGGGGGAGACTGGGACGCAGGAGATGTGGGTTAACTCACTTCTCTCTGCTCACCGGCACAAGCTGTAATGTAGGGGAGATATTAGGACGTATATAAGGAAAATTATAGGAAGGGGAATTGTAAGTAAGATTAAAGGGAAGTTTATAGGAAGATTCGTAGGTAATCCGTAAGGAAATGGTAAGATACCTTGGGTGTGAAGCAGTCGTGAGGTCGCTTGAGGAAAGAGTGGGGCGGTACAAGGGCATAAATGACTGGGATCAGCAGATGTGCGGATGGCGACACATATCACTGGGATCAGCAAGGCGTGGCTGCCGCCGGCGAAAGAGGGGTAGGGCTGGTGAACGGGGAGGGGAGGAGCGCTGAAGGCGAATGGTATGGATTACAAGAGAGTAGGGATAGGAATTTAAATGTAATCCGTGTAAGGGATTAAGAACAAATGAAATGGCGATTATATTTGGGGAAATTAGTGGAGAGTGGGAGACGAGGGTGAGAATGTTATTTGAAGTGGGGGGTTTCGACAGTACATGTACTAAATTATGGAACAACGTTTCGTCTTACTTGAGTGATAGTGCAGGTGACAAACCAAAATTGTGCGGCGTGTTCCACTAGCCGGGGGTGGGTGTTGACGATGCTTTGATTGACGGCACGCTGACGCAGACTGCTGACGCTCTGGACTTGAGCTGCCTGGCCGCGGCTACTACCTCTTCACTACTAATATGGCTTCCTCTTCCTCCTCTTGTGACTGTGAAGATACAGGGTTGGGGGAGCTCGGCAGGGGGTTAATCCCGTTAAATGAGGTGGGATTTTTGGGTAGACTGGTCACGGACGTTTGCTGAGGGGTGGCAAAGATTGTTGTTTTGGTGATGCAACGTAGGTGGTGACCTCTTTTGTAGGTGCAAGTACGAGCGATGGGGCTTGTAGTCGTCTCTTAGGGAGTGTAGTAATCCCGTAATTGTAGAGAGGGTGTGCTGGATTTTTCGATTGTGCTGGAGTTCACACTGGTTCACTGGTAAGGAGTCACCACGTAATTTGAGGCACTTTGTGTAGGCCAGTATTAGTTGATGATAAATCCTTTGTAATCGCTTTGTAATCGCTCTGTAATCGCTTTGTAACCGCTGCCACCAATATAAGTTTAGCAGGTTTGGAGTTAAAGTCCTTGCTTAACTTGTCTTTTTACTGGTTGTGTGTCTTACACGGAGCGGTGATGTGAACTCTATCTAGACGAAATGATGACTGCCCTCGGCAGCCACTGAAACTATGTGCGTCATCTTTCGTTCATGAGGTTACCTAGTCACAAAGGATTTATACAGATAGAAGGAGAAGAAGTGGAAACGGATAGATATTTAGGATTAATATTTACATGTTTACATATATATATATATATATATATATATATATATATATATATATATATATATATATATATATATATATATATATATATATATATATATATATATATATATATATATATATATATATATATATATATATATATATATATATATATATATATATATATATATATATATATATATATATATATATATATATATATATATATATCTATATATATATATATATATATATATATATATATATATATATATATATATATTTTATTTTATTTTTTACAGCAAAGGAGACAGCTCAAGGGCACAAAAAGTAAACATTAATAAAAAAAAAGCCCGCTACTCGCTGCTCCTAAAAGAATCCAAAAGGTGGCCGAAAGATAAGTCAGTTTCGGTAGGAGAGGTGTCCTGATACCCTCCTCTTGAAAGGATTCAAGTCGTAGGCAGGAGGAAATACAGATGAAGGAAGATTGTTCCAGAGTTTACCAGCGTGAGGGATGAAAGAGTGAAGATGCTGGTTAACTCTTACATAGGGTTTGGACAGTATAGGGATGAGCATGAGTAGAAAGTCGAGTGCAGCGGGGCCGCGGGAGGGAGGCATGCAGTTAGCAAGTTCAGAAGAGCAGTCAGCGTGGAAATATCGATAGAAGATGAAGAGAGGCAACATTGCGGCGGAATTTAAGAGGTAGAAGACTATCAGTATGAGGAGGAGAGCTGATGAGACGAAGAGCCTTTGCCTCCACTCTGTCAGAAGAGCTGTGTGAGTGCAGCCCCACACATGAGATGCATACTCCATACGAGGCGGACAAGGCCCTGTATATGGACAACAACTGTGCAGGGGAGAAGAACTTACGGAGACAGTACAGAACGCCCAGCCTCGAGGAAGTTGATTTAGTAAGGGAAGAGATATGATGTTTGCAGTTTCCAGATGAAATTTTGAGTTAAGGATAGACCGAGGATGTTTAGTGTTGAAGAAGGTGATAGCTGAGTGCTGTCAAAGAATAGGGGATAAGTGTTTGAAAGACTGTCCAGTGGATAGGTGGAGAAACTGTGTTTTTGAGGAGTTGAAGGACACGAGGTTCTTTTTGCCCCAGTCGGAAATGATAGTAAGGTCTGAGGCTAAGCATTCTGCAGCCTCCAGCCTGGAATTGTTTAATTCCTGTTGGGTTGGTCTTCTATTAAAAGAAGTTGAGTAATGCAGAGTAGAGTCATCGGCGTAAGAGTGGATAGGACAGTTCGTATTGGAAAGAAGATCATCAATGAACAGCAGAAAGAGAGTGGGAGATAGGACAGAACCTGTGGGACACCACTGTTAATAGATTTAGGGAAGAACAGTGACCGTCTACCACGGCAGAAATAGAACGGTCAGAAAGGAAACTGGAGATAAAGGTACAGAGAAGGATAGAAACCGTAGGAGGTAGTTTAGAAAGCAAGATTTGTGCCAGACCCTATCAAAAGCTTTTGATATGTCCAGCGCAATAGCAAAGTTTCACCGAAACGGCTAAGAGGATGACCAAGAGTCAGTTAAGAAGGCTAGGAGATCACCAGTAGAACGCCCTTGCGGAACCCATACTGGCGATCAGATAGAAGGTCAGAAGTGGAAAGGTGCTTTTGAATCTTACGGTTGAGATTGATTCAAAAGCTTTAGATGAACAAGAAAGTAAAGCAATAGGACGGTAGTTTGAGGGATTGGGCAGTCACCCTTCTTAGGTACAGGCTGTGTGAAGGCATACTTCCAGCAAGAAGGAAAGGTGAATGTTGACAGGCAGAGGCGAAAGAGTTTGATATATATATATATATATATATATATATATATATATATATATATATATATATATATATATATATATATATATATATATATATATATATATATATATATATATATATATATATATATATATATATATATATATATATATATATATATATATATATATATATATATATATATATATATATATATATATATATATATATATATATATATATATATATATATATATATATATATATATATATATATATATATATATATATATATATATATATATATATATATATATATATATATATCACAGACAGTCAGTCCCATCATCTGTCAGCACTGCCTGACACTGCATATGTGACTGACACTCTTCTTTGGTGAAACCACAGCGCCCTCCTTCTCCGTGGCACCAGACTTTCCATGACGATTATCATCGCAGAAATATTCTTATGATGGTCCTGGTGTAAGCTCCTGTCACGAAGCACACAAGACCCGTGGCCTCGTGGCATCCAAGCTGACCTCAATGGCCACGTCTCCATTATTCTTAGAGATTCACTTCAATATCTACTGGTGCAGAAAGGTGCAGTGCTGCGTGCCTGCGCTGAAGTTTTGGCCCTGGAATCCTGCACCTTGCTGCACGCCCCACACAGCTAAGCTACACTTGCACCAAATAGAACTCTGTGAACTTGTCCTTTGTAACCGGAGGAGTCTGGGTGGTGTCACGCTAAAGCTTGCGTCCAGCTTGAGGACTGCAGGTATGACACAAGCGTTGCCTCTACACCTCATACAGGACACCTCGGCCCTGCAACTAATGCCTGGAGTTGATGTTCTGAAATTATGTGCCTCCTAAATAATTTTTGGGGTTTAGGCACAGCGTCTTTCAGTGTCTTCAGGGGCTTTTGATGTGTGTGAAGACAAGGTGTCATGTTAGGTGCGCTGTGTAGGCTGTGCACGGCTGTGTGCTCGTTCTGTAGCTGTGCATGGAGCTACACATATCTAATGGCTGGGGCTCTTGCGCGTGTGTGTGTATAATAATAATAATAATAATAATAATAATCGGTTTATTAAGAGATAGCAGCTGTTAAGCTGAAAATATACACGTTACATATATAATATTGAAGTACAATAAAAAGGGGAAAAGTACAGTATGAAAGAGGTATCGGGGTCTGTGGTAAACACTGGGAAAGTTGTGATGAAAATGTTTAGGGCGGGGGGGAGGAGGTGCGGTGTTGGAATGCAGTGTGTTTGTGCGGCAGTCTTCTGGGTGGTGTGTCAGGTGTTAAGCTCCAGGTCAACCCCTGGTCAGAAAGGGTCAGGTCGCGGCTGATGGGGGCCAGGGTGCAGGTAGAGGCGGTTTCGACCGCCACTCAGCTTATGGGCTTAGCGTTGATCTCTAATCTGCATCCAGCCGGCGAGACAAGAAGGGAAGAGGATGACAAGCGAGAGAGCAGGCGTGGGAGCGTCTGTCGTCACGCACCGGGTCTGCACAGCCTTTTATGTTGAGGGGAGTGCTGGTTGCCTCATCCTTTGCCTCCACCTGAGTGACGGGCCTCAACACTGCACTGCACCGACTTAACCCAGCCGGATGATGGTCGGGCTGGTGTACCTGGGAGGACCTGGGGAGTCGGCCGGATGGTAAGGCCGCGGCGCCGTCACACTGGCCATTTCCTCTTCAGTGTCTTAACGGCACCACAAACGCACTGCACTCACTGTCTGTCACCACGATAAAGCTTGATGGCACAAAAGTTTCTTACGGAGTTGGGATTTTGATGAAATGGGAGATGGGGAAGTAGGGGAAGGGGGAGGAGGCCAACAGGCTGGCCCCTGACTGCTCCTTTCGGAGCGTCGCGACCCAAGTCTGACCTCGGTCAGTGTGTGTGTATTTACCTAGTTGTAATTTTACAGGGCCTGGGCTTACGCTCGTGTGGTTCCGTCTCCGTATCTATAATTATCCAACTTTTCCTTGAAGCTCTGCACACTCTTCGCCGATACTATTTCTTCACTTAGTCTGTTCCAAACCTCTATTTTTCTTTGTGGGAAGCTATATTTCTTTATGTCTCTTGAGCATTTTCCCTTCCTCAACTTTTTACTATGCTCCTGCTGGAAGGTTCCTCTCTTAGTAGCAATTCTCGTTATCCACTTCTTCCATTTTACTCAATAGCCTATATATTTGTATTAGGTCTCCTCTTTCTCTTCTTTGTTATAGTGAAGGTAATTCCATTTCCTTTAGTCTCTCTTCATATGTCAGTCCCTCCTGTTCTGGAACCATTGTTGTTGCCATCCTCTGTATTCTTTCTAGTTTTTTTGTGTTTCTTCATATGTGGAGACCACACTGTTTCCGCGTATTCTAGTTTAGGTCTGATCATAGTAGTAATTATTTTTTTCATCAATTCTTTGTCCATGTAGTGGAATGCTATACCTATATTTCTCACCATGTTATATGTATCACCGAAGATCCGATTTATATGACTTTCTGGTTGCATATAATCTTGCATTATTACTCCCAGGTCTCTCTCTTCATTTACTTTCTTTAATGTTTCACCATCTCCCATTTTATATGTCCATTTTGGTCTTTCTACACTTTTTCCCATTTCCATAAGATGACATTTCTTCACGTTGAATTTCATATCCCATTTCTGACTCCATTCCCAAATCTTGTTTAGGTCTTCTTGCAGCTCCTTTTTTTTTTTTTTTTTTTTTTTTTTTTTTTACAGCAAAGGAGACAGTCCAAGGTCACAAAAAAAGTAAACATCAGCAAAAAAAGCCCGCTACTCGCTGCTCCTAAAAAGAATCCAAAGAGGCGGCCGAAAGATAGGTCAGCTTCGGGAGGAGAGGTGTCCTGATACCCTCCTCTTGAGAGTTCAAGTCGTAGGCAGGAGGAAATACAGATGAAGGAAGATTGTTCCAGAGTTTACCAGCGTGAGGGATGAAAGAGTGAAGATGCTGGTTAACTCTTGCATAAGGGGTTTGGACAGTATAGGGATGAGCATGAGTAGAAAGTCGAGTGCAGCGGGGCCGCGGGAGGGGGGTCGCATGCAGTTAGCAAGTTCAGAAGAGCAGTCAGCGTGGAAATATCGATAGAAGATAGAAAGAGAGGCAACATTGCGGCGGAATTTAAGAGGTAGAAGACTATCAGTATGAGGAGGAGAGCTGATGAGACGAAGAGCCTTAGCCTCCACTCTGTCCAGAAGAGCTGTGTGAGTGGAGCCCCCCCACACATGAGATGCATACTCCATACGAGTATGCATCATTAGCATCATCTGCAAACAGGCTCATGTAGCTGTTTACTCCCTCTGGCATATCATTAATATAGACTAGGAAGAGTACTGGTGCTAAAACCGACCCCTGGGGCACTCCACTTTCCACCGTTCTCCATTCCGATCTAGTGTCCTTAACCATGGTTCTCATCTCTCTTCCTCTTAAGTAGCTTTCCATCCAGCTCTTCATTTTCCCTCTCAATCCTCCTTTATTTTCTAGTTTCCACAGCAGTCTTGAATGTGGAACTTTGTCAAATGCCTTCTTTTCTGAACTTGCTAACTGCATGCCTCCTCCCCTCCCGCGGCTCCGCTGCACTCGACTTTCTACTCATGCTCATCCCTATACTGTCCAAACCCCTTATGCAAGAGTTAACCAGCATCTTCACTCTTTCATCCCTCACGCTGGTAAACTCTGGAACAATCTTCCTTCATCTGTATTTCCTCCTGCCTACGACTTGAACTCTTTCAAGAGGAGGGTATCAGGACATCTCTCCTCCCGTATTTGATCTTGTTTCCGGCTACCTCTTTTGTTTCTTTTTTAGGAGCAGCGAGTAGCGGGCTTTTTTTTATTATTGTTTTTTTTGTGTGTGCCCTTGAGTTGCCTCCTTTGTTGTAAAAAAAAAAAACACAAAGACAAGACTGAGTCCCTCAAAACACATTGACTGGCACACACAAACACAAGACTGAGTCCATTAAAAACACACTGACTGGCACACAAAACGCGCGGGGTACGAAGAGGAGGAGGCTGCCGGCCCCGGCCCAGTCGCGGAGCAGGCCGGCGACACCTTCGCGGAAGGGGCCTCCTCCACTGCCCCCTCGTCCCGAGACGTTCCGTTACTTAGACGCCCGTGAACAATGCGCCCGTAAACGATGCGAAACACGTAAACAATGCGCCCGTAAACGATGCGAAACACGTAAACAATGCGCCCGTAAACGATGCTAAACACGTAAACAATGCGCCCGTAAACGATGCGAAACACGTAAACAATGCGCCCGTAAACGATGCGAAACACGTAAACAATGCGCCCGTAAACGATGCGAAACACGTAAATAATGCGACCGTAAACGATGCGAAACACGTAAACAATGCGCCCGTAAACGATGCGAAAAACGTAAACAATGCGCCCGTAAACGATGCGAAACACGTAAACAATCCGCCCGTAAACGAGGCGAAACACGTAAACAATGCGCCCGTAAACGATGCGAAACACGTAAACAATGCGCCCGTAAACGATGCGAAAAACGTAAACAATGCGCCCGTAAACGATGCGAAAAACGTAAACAATGCGTCCGTAAACGATGCGAAACACGTAAACAATGCGTCCGTAAACGATGCGAAACACGTAAACAATCCGCCCGTAAACGATGCGAAACACGTAAACAATCCGCCCGTAAACGATGCGAAAAACATAAACAATGCGTCCGTAAACGATGCGAAACACGTAAACAATCCGCCCGTAAACGATGCGAAACACGTAAACAATCCGCCCGTAAACGATGCGAAACACGTAAACAATGCGTCCGTAAACGATGCGAAACACGTAAACAATCCGCCCGTAAACGATGCGAAACACGTAAACAATCCGCCCGTAAACGATGCGAAAAACGTAAACAATGCGTCCGTAAACGATGCGAAACACGTAAACAATCCGCCCGTAAACGATGCGAAACACGTAAACAATCCGCCCGTAAACGATGCGAAACACGTAAACAATCCGCCCGTAAACGATGCGAAACACGTAAACAATGCGCCCGTAAACGATGCGAAACACGTAAACAATGCGCCCGTATACGATGTGAAACACGTAAACAATGCGCCCGTAAACGATGTGAAACACGTAAACAATCCGCCCGTAAACGATGCGAAACACGTAAACAATCCGCCCGTAAACGATGCGAAACACGTAAACAATCCGCCTCCGCCCGTAAACGATGCGAAACACGTAAACAATCCGCCCGTAAACGATGCGAAACACGTAAACAATGCGCCCGTAAACGATGCGAAACACGTAAACAATCCGCCCGTAAACGATGCGAAACACGTAAACAATGCGTCCGTAAACGATGCGAAAAACGTAAACAATGCGTCCGTAAACGATGTGAAACACGTAAACAATGCGTCCGTAAACGATGCGAAACACGTAAACAATGCGTCCGTAAACGATGCGAAAAACGTAAACAATGCGCCCGTAAACGATGTGAAACACGTAAACAATGCGTCCGTAAACTATGCGAAAAACGTAAACAATGCGTCCGTAAACGATGCGAAACACGTAAACAATGCGCCCGTAAACGATGCGAAAAACGTAAACAATGCGCCCGAAAACGATGCGAAAAACGTAAACAATGCGCCCGTAAACGATGCAAAAAACGTAAACAATGCGCCCGTAAACGATGCGAAAAATGTAAACAATGCGCCCGTAAACGATGCGAAAAACGTAAACAATGCGACCGTAAACGATGCGAAAAACGTAAACAATGCGACCGTAAACGATGCGAAAAACGTAAACAATGCGCCCGTAAACGATGCGAAAAACGTAAACAATGCGACCGTAAACGATGCGAAAAACGTAAACAATGCGCCCGTAAACGATGCGAAAAACGTAAACAATGCGCCCGTAAACGATGCGAAACACGTAAACAATCCGCCCGTAAACGATGCGAAAAACGTAAACAATGCGCCCGTAAACGATGCGAAAAACGTAAACAATGCGACCGTAAACGATGCGAAAAACGTAAACAATGCGCCCGTAAACGATGCGAAAAACGTAAACAATGCGCCCGTAAACGATGCGAAACACGTAAACAATGCGACCGTAAACGATGCGAAACACGTAAACAATGCGCCCGTAAACGATGCGAAAAACGTAAACAATGCGCCCGTAAACGATGCGAAACACGTAAACAATGCGCCCGTAAACGATGCGAAAAACGTAAACAATGCGCCCGTAAACGATGCGAAACACGTAAACAATGCGACCGTAAACGATGCGAAACACGTAAACAATGCGACCGTAAACGATGCGAAATACGTAAACAATGCGTCCGTAAACGATGCGAAACACGTAAACAATGCGCCCGTAAACGATGCGAAAAACGTAAACAATGCGTCCGTAAACGATGCGAAATACGTAAACAATGCGACCGTAAACGATGCGAAATACGTAAACAATGCGTCCGTAAACGATGCGAAACACGTAAACAATGCGGATTTATGCTATTCGTTGTTGTTATTGTTATTATTATTATATGTGTTCCGTGTGGTTTACAGTGGTGTATGCACGGCACCTATGTAATATATAGATGGATTACCATTAATTAACCTAGGCTTATGTTGCTCTATTTGTATGTTGTGTTTGCCTTATTAAACACGATTCCAGTGGTTACGTTCATCATATTAAGGAACTTGTTTTTCCCACAGCATATCTCCATATTATGGTTAGCAGTAAGCAACAATGGTGGAACAGTTGTTATGTACCGGCAGTCAGCCAATCGCAGCATATACACAACAAAAAGGATGTATAGAAATATGCTTTAAACCAAATTTGCTTTTATTTGTTATAGGCGTCCATGACAAACTGTCTAAGGGGAGGGCTGCATACAGATTCGTAACCTGAAAAAAAGTCATCGTGGTTCAAATAAAATTGATGAATGTATAACAGTATACAGGTTGCAGTAGACGCATGCACACACACGCACACCCATACATACTCGAAAAAACTTTTTTTTTTTTTTACATAAATGGAGAAAGTTCAAGGCGTATAAAAAAACAATAATGAAAAAAAACAACCGCTACTTAATCCTCCTAAATAGAGTACAGAGGAGTGGCCAAAAAGAGAAGTCAATTTCGGGAGGATTGGTGTCCAGATACCCTCCTCTTGTAAGACTTCAAGTCGTAGGCAGGAGGAAATGCAGATAAAGGAAGATTGTTCCAGAGTTTACCAGCGTGAGGGATGAAAGAGTGAAGATGCTGGTTAACTCTTGTATAAGGGGTTTGGACAGTATAGGGATGGGCTTAATTAGAAAGCCGTGTGTGGCGAGGCCGCGGGAGGGGGGGAGGCATACAGTTAGCAAGTTCAGAAGAGAAGTCAGCGTGAAAATATCGATAGAAGATAGAAAGAGATGCAGGCAACATCGCGACGGAAATTAAGAGGTAGAAGACTCAGTCAGAAGAGGAGAGCTGATGAGACGAAGGCCTTAGACTCCACTCTGTCCAGAAAAGCTGTGTGAGTGGAGCCCCCCCACGCGTGAGATGCATACTCCATACAAGGGCGGACAAGGCCCCTGTATATGGATAGCAACTGTGCGGGGGAGAAGAACTGGCGGAGACAATACAGAACGCCCAACCTCGAGGAATATGATTTAGTGAGAGAAGAGATGTGAAGTTTCCAGTTGAGATTTTGAGTTAAGGATAGACCGAGGATATCTAGCATTGAAGAAGGTGACAGCTGAGTGTTGTCGAAGAATAGGGGATAGGTGTTTGTAAGATTGTGTCGACTTGATAGGTGAATAAAAAACAATCGGAAATGATAGCAATCATCAGGTCCATCACCCATAAGCGTTCTGCAGCCTCCAGTCTAAAGTCATGTACTTCCTGTTGGGATGGTCTTCTACTGAAAGAAGTTGAATAATGCAAATTGAAATCGTCGGCGTATGAGTGGACAGGACAGTTTGTTATGGAAAGAAGATCATTGATGAATAACAGGATGAGAGTGGGTGATAGGACAGAGCCCTGCAGGACACCACTGTTGATAGGTTTAGGGAAGAACAGTGACCGCCTACCACAGCAGAGATAGAACGGCCGGAAATGAAACTGGAGATAAAGGAACAAAGAGAGGGATAGAATCCGAAAGAGGGCAGTTTAAAAAGCAAAGACTTGTGCCAGACTTTATCGAAGGCTTTCGATATGTCTAGCCCAACAGAGAAAATTTCACAGTAACGGCTAGGAGAGGATTTTTTTTTTTTTTTTTTTACAACAAAGGAGGCAGCTCAAGGGCACACACAAAAAAGAAAACAATAATAAAAAAAAGCCCGCTACTCGCTGCTCCTAAAAAAGAAACAAAAGAGGTGGCCGAAAACAAGATCAAATACGGGAGGAGAGATGTCCTGATACCCTCCTCTTGAAAGAGTTCAAGTCGTAGGCAGGAGGAAATACAGATGAAGGAAGATTGTTCCAGAGTTTACCAGCGTGAGGGATGAAAGAGTGAAGATGCTGGTTAACTCTTGCATAAGGGGTTTGGACAGTACAGGGATGAGCATGAGTAGAAAGTCGTGTGCAGCGGGGCCGCGGGAGGGGGGGAGGCATGCAGTTAGCAAGTTCAGAAGAGCAGTCAGCGTGGAAATATCGATAGAAGATAGAAAGAGATGCAACATCGCGGCGGAATTTAAGAGATAGAAGACTATCAGTATGAGGAGGAGAGCTGATGAGACGAAGAGCCTTAGCCTCCACTCTGTCCAGAAGAGCTGTGTGAGTGGAGCCCCCCTCACACATGAGATGCATACTCCATACGAGGGCGGACAAGGCCCCTGTATATGGATAGCAACTGTGCGGGGGAGAAGAACTGGCGGAGACGGTACAGAACGCCCAGCCTCGAGGACGCTGATTTAGTAAGAGATGAGATATGAGGTTTCCAGTTGAGATTTTGAGTTAAGGATAGACCGAGGATGTTTAGTGTTGAGGAAGGTGATAGCTGAGTGTTGTCAAAGAATAGGGGATAGTTGTTTGGAAGATTGTGTCGAGTAGATAGGTGGAGAAACTGTGTTTTGGGGGCGTTGAAGGACACCAGGTTCCTCTTCCCCAATCGGAAATAATAGTAAGGTCTGAGGCTAAGCGTTCTGCAGCCTCCAGCCTTGAGTCGTTAAGTTCCTGTAGGGTGGGTCTTCTATTAAAAGATGTTGAGTAATGCAGAGTGGAATCATCGGCGTAGGAATGGAAAGGACAGTTCGTTTTGGAAAGAAGATCATCAATGAACAACAGAAAAAGAGTGGGAGATAGGACAGAACCCTGTGGGACACCACTGTTAATAGGTTTAGGGGAAGAACAGTGACCGTCTACCACAGCAGAAATAGAACGGTCAGAAAGGAAACTGGAGACAAAGGTACAGCGAGAAGGATAGAAACCGTAGGAGGGTAGTTTGGAAAAAGATTTGTGCCAGACCCTATCAAAAGCTTTTGATATGTCCAGCGCAATAGCAAAGGTTTCACCGAAACGGCTAAGAGAGGATGACCAAGAGTCAGTTAAGAAAGCTAGGAGATCACCAGTAGATTGCCCCTTGCGGAACCCATACTGGCGATTAGACAGAAGGTCAGAAGTGGAAAGGTGCTTTTGAATCTTCCGGTTAAGGATTGATTCAAAAGCTTTAGATAGACAAGAAAGAAAAGCTATAGGACGGTAGTTTGAGGGATTGGAACGGTCACCCTTCTTAGGCACAGGCTGTATGAAGGCATACTTCCAGCAAGAAGGAAAGGTAGATGTTGACAGGCAGAGGCGAAAGAGTTTGACCAGGAAGGGTGACAGCACGGAGGCACAGTTTTTAAGGATAATAGGAGGCACTCCATCAGGTCCATAAGCCTTCTGAGGATTGAGGCCAGAGAGGGCATAGAAAACATCATTTGAAGAATCTTTATAACAGGCATAAAGGAGTCAGAGGGGGGATGAGTAGGAAGAATATGCCCAGAATCGTCCAGAGTGGAGTTTTTAGAAAAAGTTTGAGAGAAGAGTTCAGCCTTAGAGATAGATGAGACGGCAGTGTTGCCGTCAGGACTGAGGAGAGGAGGGAAAGATGAAGAAGTGAAGTTGTAGATGTTTTTGGCTAGATGCCAGAAGTCACGGGAAGAGTTAGAGAAAGCAAGGTTTTGGCATTTTCTATTAATGAAAAAGTTTTTGGTTAGTCGGAGAATAGATTTGGCACGATTCCGGGCAGAAATGTAAAGTTCATAATTAGCATTAGTTTGAAGGCTCTGGTACCTTTTGTGAGCTGCCTCTTTATCATTGACAGCACGAGAACAAGCGTGATTAAACCAAGGCTTTTTAGCGTGAGGAGTAGAGAAAGAACGAGGAATGTATGCCTCCATTCCAGAGACAATCACCTCTGTGATGCGCTGAGCACACACAGATGGGTCTCTATCCTGGAATCGTCGTCCCACCGAGCTGAAGCAAAATGCCAGAAGCATCGCCTCTTCGGTGGGTCCAGAGGGTGTACAGGAGCGATAGGACAGGATGCAGAAATAAGATTGTGATCGGAGGAGCCCAACGGAGAGAACAGTTTGACAGAATAAGCAGAAGGGTTTGAGGTAAGGAAGAGGTCTAGAATGCTGGGCCGGTCTCCAAGACGGTCGGGAATACGTGTAGGGTGCTGGACCAACTGCTCTAGGTCGTTGAGGATAGCAAAGTTGTAGGCTTGTTCACCAGGATGGTCAGTGAAAGAAGATGAAAGCCAAAGCTGGTGGTGAACATTGAAATATCCTAGGATGGAGATTTCAGCGAAGGGAGAGTGGGTCAAGATATGCTACACTTTAGAGTTCAAATAGTCAAAGAATTTTACATAGTTAGTAGAGTTAGGTGAGAGATAAACAGCACAGATGTATTTAGTAATAGATTGACAATGAAGTCTTAGCCAGATGGTAGAAAATTCAGAAGAGTCAAGGTTGTGGGCACGAGAGCAAGTGATGTCGTTGTGTACGTAGGCGCAACATCCAGCTTTGGATTGAAATTTAGGATATAGTAGGAGGGGACAGAGTAGAGATTGTTGTCAGTAGCCTCAGAAACCTGTGTTTCGGTAAGGAAGAGAAGGTGAGGTTTAGAAGAGGAGAGATGATGTTCCACAGAATGAAAATTAGAACGAGAACCGCGAATGTTGCAGAAACTGAGAAGAAAGAGGTTCGAGGAGTTATCAAGACACCTCTCGGGTCGGCAGCCAGAAGGGGAGTCCTCCCTGGGGGAATTTGTGGTCCCCCCCCAAGTGGGGACTCCGAGGCTTGATATAGGTGCGCCATTTTGAAATTTGAATTTTGGGAAAAGGTGTATATGTTGTGTGAATGAAGTGTGGTGTAGATAGAGAGAGGATCTGTCTTTAGAGAGCATGCTGAATTACTCTCCGGTGTTGGTGAGACAATAGGGAAACGGTTAGTGAGGACATGGGAAGAGTCTCTGGAGGGCTTCAGCTCACTTCTCACCTCCCATATATACCTCACCGGGAGTGGCTTGCGCCCGTTCGGTTGGTGTCTTCCTACCTACTCTATAACATTCTCTCTCTCTCTCTCTCTCTCTCTCTCTCTCTCTCTCTCTCTCTCTCTCTCTCTCTCTCTCTCTCTCTGTTTAATAATAACAGTCCTCCCACCACCACCACCAACACCAGTACTAATGTAAATCCCGAGCATGCATTGTCTAACTTTGAAATAAAACCCGATGAAGTCCTTAAAGCCCTCAAATCACTTAAAACAAATAAAAGTCCTGGACCTGATAAAGTATATCCAACTCTGCTGAAAGAAACAAAGAGCGAAATACTCTCCTCCCTCACAACCGTATTCAATATGTCCTTGCGACAAGGCATTGTCCCTTCAGATTGGAAAAAGGCTAACGTGACACCGATTTTTAAGAAAGGAGACAAAAAAGTACCAGGTAATTACAGGCCCATTAGTCTAACTTCGGTTGTAGGTAAGCTACTTGAGGGCATAATTAGAGACAAAATTGTGAGTTACCTTGAAAGCCACTCATTAATTGGAGACTCACAACATGGCTTCCGAAACAAAAGATCCTGCCTATCAAATCTATTAACCTTTTATAACGACCTCTTCACTGTTTATGACGTAACCAAATCACTGGACGTAGTATATCTTGATTTCCAGAAAGCGTTTGATAAAGTCCCGCATCATAAATTACTTTACAAATTAAAACAAATAGGTATTGACGGTCAGGTAAACCAATGGATCGCGAATTGGTTGAGCAACAGACAACAAAGAGTAGTGATTGACGGATTTAACTCAGAGTGGGCGCCTGTCACTAGTGGCGTCCCTCAGGGCTCGGTTCTTGGCCCAGTGCTCTTCATTATTTACATCAACGACGTGGATGTTGGACTCAATAACCGCATTAGTAAATTTGCAGACGACACAAAGATTGGTAACTCGGTTCTCACTGACGAAGACAGGCAAAGCCTCCAAGAGGATTTGCACAAAATTTCAGCTTGGTCGGATAGATGGGAGATGCCCTTTAACGTAGACAAGTGCCAGGTCCTTCAAGTTGAACGAGGAATAAAAGTTTGATTACGAAATGCGCGGCGTTAAACTCAAAAGCGTTCAATGCGTCAAGGACTTGGGGGTCAAAATCGCGTCAAACCTCAAATTCTCACAGCAATGCATCGATGCAGCAAATAAAGCGAACAGAATGTTGGGCTTCATTAAATGAAACTTTTTATTTAAGAATAAAGATGTTATACTCCTCTACAACAGTTTAGTCAGACCCCACTTGGAATATGCGGTACAGTTTTGGTCTCCTCACCATGCAAAGGATATTGCTAAATTAGAAGGTGTTCAGCGTCGGGCAACGAAAATTATCCCTTCCTTGCGCAACAAATCCTACGAAGAAAGGCTTTCTACCCTTAACATGTTCTCTCTTGAGAAACGTCGCCTCCGAGGAAAACTGATCGAATGTTTTAAAATACTTAATGGTTTCACGAATGTAGACAGATCAACATTGTTTATGATCGATGACACTTTGCGCACGAGGAACAATGGCGTAAAACTCAGATGTAGACAAGTAAATTCAGACTGCACCAAATTTTTCTTCACCAACGTTGCAGTGCGAGAATGGAATAAGCTCCCATCATCAGTGGTCCAGTGTAACACGATTGACTCCTTCAAAAATAAGCTCGACCGTCACTTCCTTCAGCTTAATATCAACTTTAGTAGATATGCAATGTTTTTGTGTCTTCTGATTATTGTAAGATCACTTTTGTTTTAGGTAAGACCACCAAGTCTGGACCATGGGGTCTGTGGTCTGATTTTCTATGTAAATCTATGTATATCTCTCTCTCTCTCTCTCTCTCTCTCTCTCTCTCTCTCTCTCTCTCTCTCTCTCTCTCTCTCTCTCTCTCTCTCTCTCTCTCTCTCTCTCTCTCTTTTCAGGCCCTTAGAAAGTAAGAGATGGTTCTATAACATTCTCTCTCTCTCTCTCTCTCTCATACATTGTCAGATAAATACATCGGTCTGGCTAACGGTGTTGTCAGGTTTGCATGAAATCAATAAAACTTTTATAAGTTCAAATTTTAAAGGAGAAATATATGTGATTAGATTTTTTTTAAACGTCATGTTTTTTCCATGCTATGTAAAAACATTCAAATGATAAATGAAAACATATTGAAAAGGAAATCACATAAGCTTGTTAGGATGATAGAAAAGTATCGATGTGCGGGTAAGAAGGAACTTGCTGAGGACAAATAGCCAGCGTCATTTTTTGTAAAATATTTTTTTGTCCGATCATCTTGAAATCTTCTTATGATAATTATGTTACTCTTACACACAACACGTGCACAGCCTAACCAAGACCGTCGGTGCAATTTAAAGCTACGGCGGCCGTACTCCTCTTCCCTTGAGTATATAAAAAAGTGTTTCAAGTAGCCACGTGAAACCTTTCATTATTAGGACTCGTCGAAAGCAGCTCCGGTTCCTGCCAAAACTGAAGGGCTATTTCACACTGCTCGGCAAATATTGAGAAGTAGACACACAATTATTCGTATATGAAGCAGTACGACTGGAATAATTAAGTATAGTATTTCATTTTTGAAAATATTCTCTCAATGCAATGTTAAAGTTCACTTTGTTTTCCTAAAGTGTGTGTGTGTGTGTGTGTGTGTGTGTGTGTGTGTGTGTGTGTGTGTGTGTGTGTGTGTGTGTGTGTGTGTGTGTGTAATAATAATAATAATAATAATAATAATAATAATAATAATAATAATAATAATAATAATAATAATAAACGGTTTATTGCATGAAGTAGCAGGCAGCCCTAGAGCTGAAAATATACATCAATGGAAGATGAAATGAAATGAATGAGACAAATGAACAAAGTAGTATGATTGAAACTAAAAAGGAAAATAGAAATAACAATAATAGCAATAATCATAGTAAAGATAATACTAATAATAATAATAATAATAATAATAATAATAATAATAATAATAATAATAATAATAATAATAATAATAATAATATTCATAATAATAATAACAATAATAATAACAACAACAATAAATGCTAATGAAAAATATTTACAAAACATACAAATAGTGCTGCTCTTAATTTGCATTGTTAATATACTTGACCATCATGGGCACTGCGCTGTTCTTATAGCGGTCAGTCCGTGCCCGTATCGGGGCAATAATGTTGTGGTGTCTCACTGAGTGCTTAGGGCGGTTCACTGCGGGTGGGAGGATGTGTCTGTGTCTGGGCTGGTTGAGAAGCGTTGGTGTGTGTGTGTGTGTGTGTGTGTGTGTGTGTGTGTGTGTGTGTGTTCAGTCAAGCGTTGGTGCCATGCGTCATTTCTCCCTCAGGTACTGTCTGGGTCTCCATGGTGGCCGGCGTCATGGTGTGGAGCCTTACACTCTGGGCCTTGCTCAGGATCGTACAAACTGGCGTGGAGTAGCATCCGATGAAGCACTCGGGCACTTTTCTACGGGTGGGGCCTGCTGCTCGAGGACACGCCCTATGACCCGCCCGAGGGAACACACGGCCTGGACAGCGGGGGCCGGGGAAGCATGGTCCAGTAACACACTCAGTTAAATTTACGAAATATTTTATGAAAACAAAATGCAAAGTTTAATAATGGCACCAAATTTATCATTAACCAACAGCTAGACTGATGAGTCAACAGTAAACATTCAAAACTCTCAGTAACTTACGTAAGTCAGACAGCAACTTTATATCAAGCAAACTTAACAACTTTTTTTACATGCTGCCAATAGCGCCTGCAAGCTTTCTTGAGAGGCCTCTTGGTCGACCCCAGCCCGTTAGCGGCGCAGGCGAATTTTTTTTTTATAGTAGCTGCCGTGATGTATGACTCTTGCTTGGTCCATGCTGCCCCCCGGTGCTCCTCTTGGACGAAATCACTGAAGTTAGGGTTGATTGAAGGCCTGGGCAGCATGTGGGTAATCATCATCCACTCGGCGATGGCTTGAAATATCAGCGCGTTTAGGTGGGACTCGATCCTAGGTCCACGGGCTCACCACGTACTAGGGTATTAATCCAAGGTTGAATTTCCTGTCACAAACGCATAAAAAAAAAGCATGCTGTAGAAATACTTAGTGACTCCTTAAAGTAAACGTTTTCACGGTACTTTTTTGTATTGATTTCCACACGCTTGTCGTTCCTCGTCTGCCCCGCCATCCCGAGGGCCAATGAGGGGCCTCCGTCAATGCTTCACCTTCCGGCTTCCAGCCAATCACAAGGTAGTACGCCGTGACGTCAGAACCGAGCCTCCGGTGAACTTCATCTGCTGCTGTTTATATGGCCAAGGGTGTGCCGTGGGTGTGGGTGTTGGTCGTACGAAGGGTTTTCTGCGCACGAGGAGGCCGATTCAAGGGCGAGAGGTGAGCAACAGGACGTTCTTGGTGACGAGTTGATGGCAGGCGGCTGTTTTGTGTGTTATGAGGCAAGGACGAGAGGTGAGCAATATAACATTCGCGGTGACGTGAGCTGGTGGAGAGTGAATGTTGACGCGTTATAAGGAAGCAACGTTCGAAGGGATATATTATGCGCACGAGGAGGCCGCTACGGTGACGAGAGGTGAGGAACATTCGAGTTGGTGGCGGTTGCTTGCTTTGTGTTATGAGGCAAGGACGGGAGCTGAGCAGTAGTGTTTTGTGAGGCAGAGAAGAGATGAGCAACATGTTCTTAATAACAAGTTGCTGTCGATTGGCTGTTGGTTTGTTATGAGGCAAGGACGATAGGTGGGGAACAAGCTCTTAGCCCGTATTGTTAAGCGTATCAGCACCGCAGTTCGCTTGTTTGAAAAGCCTCTCCTAGAAGGGATGTTCGTTGGCTGTTTTGTGACGCTGGTGATAGTTTTACATGACTTCTGCACCTTGAACGGGAAAAATCACCCTGAAAACCTCGTTAATCTTCTCCGTGGCCTTGGGAATGGTCGTAATGGGAGCCCGATACCTTAGTTTTACCCGACTTCTTCATCTTGAACGGGAAAAATCACCCTGAAAACCTCGTTAATCTCCGTGGCCTTGGGAATGGTCGTAGTGGGAGCCCGGCAAACATGTTCTTATTGTTCAGCGTCTCGGCACCGCAGTTCGCCTGTTTGAATAGCCTCTCGTAGAAGTCGCTGGGATATTCATGGACTGTTTTGTAATGTGATAGTTTTACACGACTTTTGCATCTTGAACGGGAAAAATCACCCCTGAAAACTTGGTTAATCTTTTTCGTGGCAGGGGGCTTCGTGGTGCAGTGGTTAGCACACTCGGCTCACAACCGAGAGAGCCTGGGTTCGATTCCCGGGCGGAGTGGAATAATTTGGGCGGCTTTTCAGATACCCTACGCCCCTGTCCACCCAGCAGTGAATGGGTACCAAGTATTAATCAGGGGTTGTGTCCCGTCTCCTGGGGTCCGTTCCCTTCTCCTATAATTCCTTCCCCTTCTGTCTCTCTCCGACATATGGCCACATGTTGCGCCGACTAAACGAAACTTTCCAACTGTTCCCTTCTCCTATAATTCCTTCCCCTTCTGTCTCTCTCCGGCATATGACCACAGATGTTGCGCCGACTAAACGAAACTTTCCAACTTTCTCCGTGGCCTTGGGAATGGTCGTAATGGGCGCCCGATACTTTTAATAATATATGGACTTCAGTGACGAGTTGATGGTGGATGGCTGTTGAGTGTGTTATGCCGGCAAACTGATGCTTTCAGACATTGATTATTGATTGATTGTGATTATTATTGAATTTCTTTTTTGCTTGTTTTCAGTTTTACTTTCCTCTGTTGCCGTTGTCTATTTACGATGTGTTTGTTTTCATTTGACACGGCAATAAAAAGAAAGATTAAGGAAATAAGTAGAAGGGAAAAGGGAAGTAGGGAAAGAAAAAGAAAAAAAAAGACCCTGACTCTAACGTCAAATAATTGTTCTCTCTCTCTCTCTCTCTCTCTCTCTCTCTCTCTCTCTCTCTCTCTCTCTCTCTCTCTCTCTCTCTCTCTCTCGATCAAAAAACGACTCTCAGCCACGTCCCTCCACCCCGCCCGTGTAAATAGACGCCGTGCATCGCAACAAACCCGTAACCGTGATCCCGCAAGTACCACCACCTCTATTATCAAGCCTTTAGATAACTTAAAAATCCTTAGTTTCAATGCGCGTAGCCTAAGAAACAAATTTGATGAACTGAGATGTCTTGCTCTAACAGAAAATTTTGACATAATTGCCATAACCGAAACATTTATCGACACCACAAATATTGATTAAAGTTCCGAGTACAACATAGATGGCTACAGACTCTTCAACAAAGATCGTGTGAACCGTAGAGGCGGTGGCGTCGCCCTTTATGTAAAAAGGTATTTGCAACCCACTGACAGAACATCGGGAAACAGTAATGTTGAACATTTGTGCGTGCGAGTAAACATTGCAAAAGTCAATTTAAATATATCGGTCACCTACAGGCCTCCCGGGCAATCACTCGATGACGACCTTGAAATGTACAGCGTTTTAAGGCAGTCACTTAATAACAACGACTCACTGATATTAGGAGACTTTAACCTCCCTCATATCGACTGGGCGACACTGTCAGGTACAGAAGGCGAGTCACATAGAATGATCGAATTTCTAGAAGAAAATTATCTAAGCCAAAGGGTTTCTTGAGCCAACTCGACAAAATAATATACTCGACCTTGTTGTAACGACCCAAGATAACCTAGTCAGTAGTGTCACGGTAGGAGAGCACCTCGGCTCTTGCGATTATAAATCAGTGCGCGTCGACATTAGAGCTCAAACATCAGTGACTGAAAATAAAGGTGCCTAATTTCAAAAGAGCTAACTTCGTAGAAATCCGACAAAAACTAACAGAAATACAACTATCAGATGACGGCAATGTAGAGGAAGCCTGGCTAAACTTTAAAAATCATATACTCACTCAGAACACATTCGTCCCCTTGTGCGAGAAGCGAATTAACACTAATAAAAGCCCACCTTGGTTTAATAGCGAAATTAAACACTCAGTCAGGGAGAGAAAATTGTCTTACAGGTTAAAGAAAGAACAAAGCACGCCCGAAAACATTAGACTTTATAATGGTGCCAAGCGACGAGTAAAAAGATTAGTGCGTCAGGCAAAGCGTAGATATGAAGAAAATATTGCAGCCAACTGTAAAAATAATCCGAAATCTTTCTTCAGTTACATAAACAACAGAAAGGCGATCAGAAGTGGAATTGGACCTTTAACAAACAGCGACGGTGCACTGGTGACTGACAGCCAACACATTGCAAATCTCTTAAACAATTACTTTTCCTCGGTGTTTAATACTAACAGTCTTCCTCCCACTACCACCAACACCAGTACTAATTTAAATCTCGAGCATGCATTGCCTAATTTTGAAATAACAACCGATGAAAACCTTAAAGCTCTCCATTCACTTAAAACAAATAAAAGTCCCGGACCCGATAAAGTATATCCTATACTGCTTAAAGAAACAAAGAGCGAAATACTCTCCTCCCTCACAACCATATTCAATATGTCCTTGCGACAAGGCATCGTCCCTTCGGATTCGAAAAAGGCTAACGTGACACCGATTTTTAAGAAAGGAGACAAAAAAATACCGACCCATTGGTCTAACTTCAATTGTAGGTAAGCTACTTGAGAGCATAATTAGAGACAAAATGGTGAGTTACCTCGAAAGCCACTCATTAATTGGGGATTCACAACATGGCTTACGTAACAAAAGATCCTGCATATCAAACCTATTGACCTTTTATAACGACCTCTTCTCAGTTTATGACGTAACCAAATCATTGGACGTAGTCTATCTTGATTTCCAGAGAGCGTTTGATGAAGTCCCACATCATAAATTACTTTATAAATTAAAGCAAATAGGTATTGACGGTCAAGTAAACCAATGGATCGCGAATTGGTTGAGCAACAGACAACAAAGAGTGGTGATTGACGGATTTAACTCGGAGTGGGCGCCGGTCACTAGTGGCGTCCCTTATGGCTCGGTTCTTGGCCCAGTGCTCATCATTATTTACATCAACGATGTGGATGTTGGACTCAATAATCGCATTAGTAAATTTGCAGACGACACAAAGATTGGTAACTCGATTCTCACTGACGAAGACAGGCAAAGCCTCGAAGAGGATTTGCACAAAATTTCAGCTTGGTCGGATAGATGGGAGATGCCCTTTAACATAGACAAGTGCAAGGTCCTTCAAGTTGGAACAAAAAATAAGAAGTTCGAATACGAAATGCGCGGCGTTAAACTTACAAGCGTTCAATGCGTTAAGGACCTGGGGGTCAAAATCGCGTCAAACCTCAAATTCTCACATTAATGCATCGATGCAGCAAATAAAGCGAACAGAATGTTGGGCTTCATTAAAAGAAACTGTTTATTCAAGAATAAAGATGTAATACTTCCGCTCTACAGTAGTTTAGTCAGACCCCACTTGGAATATGCGGTACAGTTTTGGTCTCTTCACCATGCAAAGGACATTACTAAATTAGAAGGTGTTCAGCGTCGGGCAACAAAAATGATCCCTTCCTTGCACAACAAATCCTACGAAGAAAGGCTTTCCACCCTTAACATGTTCTCTCTTGAGAAACGTCGCCTCCGAGGAAAACTGATCGAATGTTTTAAAATACTTAATGGTTTCACGAATGTAGACAGAACAAAATTGTTTATGATCAATGACACTTTGCGAACGAGGAACAATGGCATAAAACTCAGATGTAGACAAGTAAATTCAGACTGCACCAAATTTTCCTTCACCAACGTTGTAGTGCGAGAATGGAATAAGCTCCCACCGTCCAGTGTAACACGATTGACTCCTTTAAAAACAAGCTCGACTGTCACTTCCTTGAACTTAATATTAACTAAAGTAGAAAAGCAACGTTTTGGAGCCATATGATTAGTGTAGATTCACTCATGTTTAAGGACAGACCACCTAGTCTGGACCATGGGGTCTGTGTGGTCTGGTTTTCTATGTAAATCTATGTAATTCTCTCTCTCTCTCTCTCTCTCTCTCTCTCTCTCTCTCTCTCTCTCTCTCTCTCTCTCTCTCTCTCTCTCTCTCTCTCTCTCTCTCTCTCTCTCTCTCTCTCTCTCTCTCTGTGTGTGAGAAAGATATAGAGATAGATAGATAGAGAGAGAGAGAGAGAGAGAGAGAGAGAGAGAGAGAGAGAGGGGATGGCTCAGGCGATAAATTAGGGAGGGGAGGGGGGGGGGGAATGTTGGACCGTGGAACAAGCTTTATGTTGGAAGACTGCGACGCGATGCTTTCAGGGTAAAACATATATATCGTGGGGAGACAAGGAGGAGGAGAATGAGGAGGATGTTTGAGAGAAAGAAAGAGGAGGACCCGATTACCCTCATTGTCCGTCTCCGGCTATACGGGCATTTAGCACGCCCCCATTCATTGACTGAATATCCTTATGACATCCAAATCTCTCATGCAAGAGTCAACCAGCATCTTCCTTATTTCATCCCTTTCATTTGTAAACTCTAGAACTGCCTTTCCTAATGTTTCCTCCTGCCTACGACTTGAACGCTTTCAAAAGGGGTGTATCAAAACACCTTTCCGATTTTAACACTTCCGATTACTATTAAAACTTCTCACAGGAGCAGCGCCAACGGAATAGTTTTTTTTTTAATCAATTTTACCTTTGAGCTGCCTCTTTTCAACCAATGGGGGCATACGCCGGGGGCCGCGTAGCCTCGCCCACCTTACGACGCCATGTCCGGGGGTCACTCCGGGCAAGTATCCATGCAGACCCGCTTCCCATCCTGAGTACTTCCTGGCAGGATCTGTCGACATGCTCAAGCCACGAACTCAGAGGGCGTCCCCTTCGCCTCCTCCACTCAGTAATGTCCCTTAAGCCCCGTTCACACTGTGCGACTCTGGGCCAAGACAACCCACAACTCGAGGGTACACGAGGTCTTGGGTGTTGATGTGAAAGGGTCGGGCATGTCTTGAAAGAGGTCTTGAGACTGTTGCTGAATGCTGCATAGACTTCGTGACGGGAGTCTGGAGTCGTGAGGGGTAGCGCAAAAAAAGTATTCCATGCTAAACTTTCACAACAAGAGTCGGCAAGAGTATGGACCAACCGTCACTTCCGGTTGAGGTCTGAGGGAGGTCGGGAGCAGTCGTCAAGACAGTCGTCAACAGTCTTGGCTTGTTTTTAGACAGTCGTGACGACTGTCGGGGCCATTTTTCAATTTTTTACAGTTTCCTGTCGGCACAGTCGTCTGTGCCGACTACCTAAGAATGATGAGGGACTGTCGTGACGACAGTCTTCGCCTGATGAAGGACGTTCGCGACGACTGTCGGCTCAGAAATATTGGCTAACACTGCCGCCATCAAGACATTTATATTTTTATTTTGTAATCACAAGCACAATAACAACTTATGGGCATGGTTACATTTCGCTGGCACAAACTTGGGAGCCGCACAGCACTCACGCACCGCGCTGCCTCTCTCGTGTTGAATGACACAACTGGGGTTGCCACCCTGAGGTCAGAAAAATGTGGAATGCAATATCTCACCCTCCAATACGGAATGGATCCATATTTAGAGGAACGGGTGGCAACCCTAAAATTTCTGGAGCATGCAATGAGTGACAGCCGCAGCACGCTGCTGGTGGAGGCAAGGGGGAGGGGAGAGGGACGTTACGTCGCGTGTTTTACACGTATTTTAGGACGAACCTTTGACAAATTTAACGGACTGGTTTTGTGATTAACCGAAAAATGCGCTCACTACAATATTGAGATACTAAATTTTATCTGCTTGACCATTCAGATGATAAAATACCGTACGGAACAAATGCCGTTTCGTATTGGTTCAAAACGGAACGATACATTTCAGTCTCGTATACAGAGCGACTCCGTATTTTGAGGAACGGCAAGGCTGCCGCCAAGACAGTCGCGAAGACCGTCATGAAGATCGTCGGCCAACTCCTTGGCAACTGTCGACCAGCTAGTCAGCCAAACAGTTGACAGACTATCTGGAAGACTGTCGTCAAGACTTTCTGCGACTGTCGGCCAATCAGCCGGCAGATTCGTGGTTGCTGTAGACATGGCGCCATTTAAAAAAATGACCGTTGAGACTCGTCTTGAGATTACTTGGCAGCATGTCGCAGACATTCTGCCAACAAGTTGGCCGAATGTCCCAAACAGTCGGCAACCATGGTAGCCGACACCAAGACGCCAAAAAATTCTTGGAGTGTGGGAGTTGACTTGTCAAATGCAAAAGTCGCTGTGTTGTCGTTGCCAAGGGTCGGCACAGTGTGAACGGGGCTTTACAGAGACAGCCCGATGAGCAAGGTCGGTTTATGGGTAGCGTGCCACGTGCCCGTATAGCCGGAGTTGGCGTTGACGAACTATGCAGGTAATAGCCGCGAATCAGTCTCACGGAGTAGTCACCGGTTTGACAAGGTCCACCTCCCCAAGTACCCATTTAGTGTCCATGTCTCACAGCCATAGAGTAAGACAGGGAGCACAAGGGACTTGAAGATCTGGATCTCTGTCCTTCTGCACAGGTATCAACAACGCCGTATACTCGTGTTGAGCGATTCCATAACACCGTGGACCAGGCTAATCCACTGTAAGACTTCCTGGCGAGACTTCGTTGTTCTGCAACAACTGCAACATCAACCGTGGTATTACACTGTTCAGTGTGCCAGGCAAGGTGCTCGCCCGCCTATTGCTGATGCAGATTTTCAGTCAGCTGCTGAAGCTGCAGAGACCTGCAGGGCCCGGATTCATCAATCTTACCAACCACGCCTCCGGTATCTCTCACATTTACCGGAGCGCTACCAGAGCTGCGGCATCTTTCAAACACGGGATTCATCAACGGTATGGTAACGCTCCGGTAACTCGCACCCTAGCAACGATTGGTTGGGCTGGACAGCCAATCACGTGCGACCTTTGATGCTGTATTTCAGCTTTCACGTGTCGTTTGTTACTAATACACAGACTTCAAAATCAAGACATGTGTATTGTACAGGCGTAAATACTGCCTTAAAACAAATAATTAGCGTGGTGATCCCTCAATTAGATCCGTTTTTCACGAATGAATGCACGTTACTTGTATATCTATTCTTGAAATAAAAATATACTCGCTTATGTAGCCTAGCTATATTCTGAACATTTTTGTATGTTACCTTCATAGTTTTCCGTCGCCAACGCCAGCTGCGTGCCTCGCTATCACAAGATTGGGTATTATTCTAACCCCTCGCAACCAAAATTGTCTAGGGGGCCATTGTCATCATGCCTCACTGGTGCAGCCAAGCAATGGGTGTGGGCGTGGGAAGTTGTGGCTGCTGAGGTGAATGGCGTGATCGAGTGGCTTCGTGAGTAGTGTGGAGGTCAGAGCAAAATTTTACGACATTAAACTCCACAGCAAGAATATTGGAGACTTGAGACGGGGGATGACTGTCACAGACAGAACATTATTCCCTCTGCAGTGTTTTAACAAGTAGGGAAAAGTCATGTGGGTGGACAGTTCCACAGACGTACATACTATAGAGTGCGGCCTGCAAGTGAAGCCGGCCTGAGGCCGTGCACGGGTCTGCCCAGTTCATCCCAAACCGACGACTTCACACACCTCACTCCCACCCCGTTTCCTGACCCCAACATTCACTTTTGAGAAAAATGGAAACCACCATCATCTTCCTGAGAAAATTCTGCATCAAACTAGCATAAAATTGTAACATTAATGTGTAAATACACATACGAAAATCAAAGTTAAATGAATAGGGAGTACACATTTTCTTGCATTATTTCTCTTCAACTCCTTCGTACTCAGCTGGTTTTCGTCACATCGCTTCTATAAGCCCAGATCCTAAATCTGCATGCTTTTCTGCTTCTGATGGTGTAGGGCACGTCACGAGGTAAAAAATACATAGGCTCAAAATCGCCTCCGAACATGAGCCGCGGCAGTGTCTAGGCACTTACCACGCCTGTGGTAACTCAGTTACGGGTGCTCGGAGCCGCGGTAACTTTTGGCCTTACCACGGCTCCGGTAAGTGGTTGATGAATGCCGATTTACCGGGTGGGCGGAGATACCGCGAGACTTACCAGACAGAGGTCCGGTAAATGGTTTGATGAATCCCGCCCCTTGTTTCATGCCTGGTAAGTCGACAACTGACGGTATCCTAGCGCTTCGTGTACTGGTGGAGCGCCGACGTGAGTTTCGACAGGGGATGCTTGCAGCCTATGTCGATCTCAAGAAGGCGTTTGACTCGGTGCATCGCGGGGCACTCTGGGATCCTCTGCGACTCCGTGGGATTCCTGCGAGGACTATTGGTTTGCTGACTGGCCTGTATTCTGGGACAAAGTGCTGTTGTCCAGCTTCTTTTCCGTGAATGCGGGAGTGAGGCAGGGCTGTGTCCTTGCCCCATCGCTTTTCAACACTTGTATGGACTGGGTACTACCATACTAGGCAGAGTTGTGGACCAGAGTCATTGCGGAGCATCCATTGGCAATACCAGGGTCACCGACCTTGTTTTTGCCGATGATGCAGTAATCCTGGCGGTGTCGCTGGAGGTTTTGGTGAATGCTCTCGAGGCACTGCACGAGGAGGCGAAGACCTTGGAACTTAAGGTCTCCTTGGACTAGACCAAGGTACAGGTGTTTGGAGGCTTGCTGGATGACACAGTACAGTCTGTTCATGCGTGTGGCGAGGACGTTGAGATCTCGAAAGATTTCACATACCTTGGTAGCGTAGTTCATAACAACGGTGAGTCTCGCCAGGAAGTTTTTCGGCGGATTGGTCTGGCCCACGGTGTTATGGACTCGCTGAGCACGAGTATATAGCATTGTCGATACCTGTGCAGAACGACAAAGATCCAGATCTTCAAGTCCCTTGTGCCCCCTCTCTTACTCTATGGCTGTGAGACATGGACACTGAATAGTGACTTGGAGAGATGAAGGGATGCGTTTGAAAATAGACTGCCTAGGGCCCTTAGGCAAAATCATGATATATCACGGGAACGGCTGTGATAAACCGGCGATTACTCCATGAGACTGAATGGAGGCATATTACCTATATGATCGGTAATTTTCAGCGCTCCAACTATACGGGCACGTGGCACGCTGCCCAGAAGCCGACCCTGAGTAACAGTTGGGACTTGTTAATTTTGAATAGTGATGAGAATATAACTTCTCAGTTTCTGGGATTATCTTCAGCCGATTAAACACGTCATCTTTTCTTAAAAATGCCGCCTCACGTAACCGTTTATGTTCACCGTCAGTAAAGGAAAGCTTTGTACATTTTTTCTTTTGACACACGATGCATCTGTCCTTCTGGCGCGGACTGCTTTCGCTGACGTCCAGATGAACCGCTGGAATTGAAGCTTCTTTGGATTCCATTATGTGAACATCTACAAAGAAAAGGCGTTACGTTAGCCATCATCTGAGCTAGAAATGTCATAGAGTACATACATATTAGGCCGGAAATACAATCTCACAACATCGAACAGACTCCCTAAAAATCTAAATTTGAGATTTTAATTTGAACATTCAACTTTGTATGTTTTCACAGTAACCTAAAAATATTTCTTACCCAAAAATGTCTGATTGCATCAAAAGAGTTATTTTAAAGATGAGTATTTTGGAGTTATTTGGTTCAGTTAAGATTGATTGATTGATTGATAGTTTATTGTTGCAAGTAAACAACAAAGGAGAATATTATGACAATTTCACATTTTTTTCAACATGGCCGCCAGAATGAAAATGTCCAAAGAGTGAAATGTCTACCCAATTTCATTTAATTCATTAGCTACTGTAGAACCTATTTCTGCAGTAAAACTGCGTGCATGCACAACCATTTTTTTACGGATATGTAGCCTGGATCCTGGACTACCAGGTTGTTCTGACCATCCCGAGTGGAGGAGACCAAGGGGACGCCCACAGAGTTCGTGGCTTGAGCAGGTCGACGGATCCTGCCATGAGGCAGCCTACTTGGGATGGAGGGGCCGGCATGGAGACTTGTCCGGAGAGACCCCGGGGGTGGCGTCGGAGGGTGGGCGAGGCGATTGATTGATTAGAGTTGCCTCATTTACTGTAAAACACACACACACACACACACACACACACACACACACACAATATTGTATTGATATTTCTACAACAATAGGTAAACACACACACACACTGACACACACACACACACACACACACACACACACACACACACCGCTTCGGTAGCTCAATGGTTAAAGCTCTGTGCTGCCAGGCTTCGCTGCCGGCATGCAAAGGGGCGAGGAGCGGTTACTGTCCCCCCATGAGCAAGGATGATCAAGGGAGTGTGGTGTGTGAACTATAAGCAGTACCCAGTGATTGCTATAATCAGCTTCCTGGGTCGGGAGGCTACTTAATATATATAATTGTTGGCGACGACGAGCCCATATCGTCATCAGGCCGTGGTGAAACACACACACACACACACAGGGCCAGGGAGAGCCATCACTGGGCCCTGGTACTATGAGTGTCATTGGGCCCCTACCATTTGGCCTGCCACAGAATGATGGTGACTGAGCGAGACGGAGAGTTGACATCGCTTATATTCCAACACAGCTGAGCTGCATTCATTTACGTAATTACGTGGTGTCACTCCAGGCTTAAGATTATTTAGAAAAAGGTTTTCAACAACTATTATTTTACTGATAAACTGTAGAAACTTCTATTATATATATATATATATATATATATATATATATATATATATATATATATATATATATATATATATATATATATATATATATATATATATATATATATATATATATATATATATATATATATATATATATATATATATATATATATATATATATATATATATATATATATATATATATATATCATGTTTATGGTCTCTCTCTCTCTCTCTCTCTCTCTCCCATTTTTTTCCCTCCTGGTCTGGTGGCTGGCCCCCTTTGAGGCCGGGCCCCCTTTGAGACCGGGCCCTGGTGTAAAGATACCAGCTTCACCCCCCTCTCACGGGCCCTGCACACACACACACACACACACACACACACACCTTGGCCTCGTTGGAGTGGTGAGTGTTTATTAACCAAATGTTTTGCCGAAATAATGTGTTTGTTTCAAGTTATATTTTTCAGAGGGCGTCTCAGAGGAGCTCTTCATGGAATTTGCTTTTTTTCTTTATTTATAAAAAATTAGCTACTAGAGTTAAAATAATAAATATGTTATAGATTATTGGTTTGAATTGATTGGGTTCATTTGCAGACATCATTTGTATTTTACATTAATATTTTTGTGAAGGGAAAAAAATGTACCGTTGACACCACTCTGAGGGTCGAGTGGTGTCAGGTACGTGAATTGCACTTTTTTTTTAAATCGCGTTCTGTTTCTTGTGATAACTTACTAACCCCGTGGGCTTGTCTCGCGCCAGGCTGTGTTCAAACGTGATAGGCAATTAATATTAAAGACACTGCGTCCCTCTGCCGATGTGTTTTGCTTAGAGAGGTGTGGAGTCGGAGTCGTAACCTTAAAATTTTCTGGAGTCGGAGTCGTAACCTTAAAATTTTCTGGAGTCGGAGTCGTAACCTTAAAATTTTCCGGAGTCGGAGTCGAAATTTCTTATATCCGACTCCACACTCGTGATTGCTTAGTAGGCCGGGTAGACAGGGTAAGGCAGCATTCCTGGCTGCCTTTCTAGAGTAACATCATCTCCCTCTCCTTTTAAAAATTCCCTTCCCTCTCCCCTTCCAGACGCCTCTCCATCCAAAATGTACGAAGTGGATTTATTATTTTGTTTACCCATGCGCTGTTCCCTTTCCGTAAAAAAAAAAAAAAAAAAATACTACTTCCTCCTTGGTCTCATTTTTCTCATTCTTTCCTCCGTATCTCATTCACCTTCCTCATTGGCCTCTCTCATTCTTAATTATGGTAAAAAATCGTAGCAGTTTTCATCTATTCTTTTTAAGCAATGACACCGATTTTCACACTCTTCCCTCCCGTAACATACAGATGGTTCACACATTCTTCCCTCCCGTAACATACAGATGGTTCACACATTAATTCTTCCATGACATACAGATGGTTCACACATTCTTCCCTCCCGTAACATACAGATGGTTCACACATTCTTCCCGTAACATACAGATGGTTCACACATTAATTCTTCCATGACATACAGATGGTTCACACATTCTTCCCTCCCGTAACATACAGATGGTTCACACATTCTTCCCTCCCGTAACATACAGATGGTTCACACATTAATTCTTCCATGACATACAGATGGTTCACACATTAATTCTTCCATGACATACAGATGGTTCACACATTCTTCCCGTAACATACAGATGGTTCACACATTCTTCCCTCCCGTAACATACAGATGGTTCACACATTAATTCTTCCATGACATACAGATGGTTCACACATTCTTCCCTCCCGTAACATACAGATGGTTCACACATTAATTCTTCCCATGACATACAGATGGTTCACACATTCTTCCCGTAACATACAGATGGTTCACACATTAATTCTTCCATGACATACAGATGGTTCACACATTCTTCCCTCCCGTAACATACAGATGGTTCACACATTAATTCTTCCATGACATACAGATGGTTCACACATTCTTCCCTCCCGTAACATACAGATGGTTCACACATTCTTCCATGACATACAGATGGTTCACACATTAATTCTTCCATGACATACAGATGGTTCACATTCTTCCTCCTGTAACATACAGATGGTTCACACAATTCTTCCATGACATACAGATGGTTCACACATTCTTCCCTCCCGTAACATACAGATGGTTCACACATTCTTCCCTCCCGTAACATACAGATGGTTCACACATTCTTCCCTCCCGTAACATACAGATGGTTCACACATTCTTCCCTCCCGTAACATACAGATGGTTCACACATTAATTCTTCCATGACATACAGATGGTTCACACATTCTTCCCGTAACATACAGATGGTTCACACATTCTTCCCTCCCGTAACATACAGATGGTTCACACATTAATTCTTCCATGACATACAGATGGTTCACACATTCTTCCCGTAACATACAGATGGTTCACACATTCTTCCCTCCCGTAACATACAGATGGTTCACACATTAATTCTTCCATGACATACAGATGGTTCACACATTAATTCTTCCCGTAACATACAGATGGTTCACACATTAATTCTTCCATGACATACAGATGGTTCACACATTCTTCCCTCCCGTAACATACAGATGGTTCACACATTAATTCTTCCATGACATACAGATGGTTCACACATTAATTCTTCCCGTAACATACAGATGGTTCACACATTAATTCTTCCATGACATACAGATGGTTCACACATTCTTCCCTCCCGTAACATACAGATGGTTCACACATTAATTCTTCCATGACATACAGATGGTTCACACATTAATTCTTCCATGACATACAGATGGTTCACACATTCTTCCCTCCCGTAACATACAGATGGTTCACACATTCTTCCCTCCCGTAACATACAGATGGTTCACACATTCTTCCCTCCCGTAACATACAGATGGTTCACACATTCTTCCCTCCCGTAACATACAGATGGTTCACACATTCTTCCCGTAACATACAGATGGTTCACACATTAATTCTTCCATGACATACAGATGGTTCACACATTCTTCCCTCCCGTAACATACAGATGGTTCACACATTCTTCCCGTAACATACAGATGGTTCACACATTAATTCTTCCATGACATACAGATGGTTCACACATTCTTCCCGTAACATACAGATGGTTCACACATTAATTCTTCCATGACATACAGATGGTTCACACACTTCCCTCCCGTAACATACAGATGGTTCACACATTCTTCCCGTAACATACAGATGGTTCACACATTAATTCTTCCCATGACATACAGATGGTTCACGCATTCTTCCCGTAACATACAGATGGTTCACACATTCTTCCCGTAACATACAGATGGTTCACGCATTCTTCCCGTAACATACAGATGGTTCACACATTCTTCCCGTAACATACAGATGGTTCACACATTCTTCCCGTAACATACAGATGGGTCACACATTCTTCCCGTAACATACAGATGGTTCACACATTCTCCCCGTAACATACAGATGGTTCACACATTCTTCCCGTAACATACAGATGGTTCACACATTCTTCCCTCCCGTAACATACAGATGGTTCACACATTCTTCCCGTAACATACAGATGGTTCACACATTCTTCCCTTAACATACAGATGGTTCACACATTCTTCCCGTAACATACAGATGGTTCACACGTTCTTCCCGTAACATACAGATGGTTCACACATTCTTCCCTCCCGTAACATACAGATGGTTCACACATTCTTCCCTCCCGTAACATACAGATGGTTCACACATTCTCCCCGTAACATACAGATGGTTCACGCATTCTTCCCGTAACATACAGATGGTTCACACATTCTTCCCGTAACATACAGATGGTTCACACATTCTTCCTGTAACATACAGATGGTTCACATTCTTCCTGTAACATACAGATGGTTCACACATTCGTCCCGTAACATACAGATGGTTCACACATTCTTCCCGTAACATACAGATGGTTCACACATTCTTCCCGTAACATAGAGATGGTTCACACATTCTTCCCATAACATACAGATGGTTCACACATTCTTCCCGTAACATAGAGATGGTTCACACATTCTTCCCGTAACATACAGATGGTTCACACATTCTTCCTGTAACATACAGATGGTTCACACATTCTTCCTGTAACATAGAGATGGTTCACATTCTCCCTGTAACATACAGATGGTTCACACATTCTTCCTGTAACATACAGATGGTTCACACATTCTTCCTGTAACATACAGATGGTTCACACATTCTTCCTGTAACATACAGATGGTTCACACATTCTTCCTGTAACATACAGATGGTTCACACATTCTTCCTGTAACATACAGATGGTTCACACATTCTTCCTGTAACATACAGATGGTTCACACATTCTCCTGTAACATACAGATGGTTCACATTCTTCCTGTAACATACAGATGGTTCACACACTCTTCTCGTAACATACAGATGGTTCACACATTCTTCCCGCAACATACACATGGTTCAAACATTCTACCCGTAACATACAGATGGTTCACACATTCTTCCTGTAACATACAGATGGTTCACACATTCTCCCTGTAACATACAGATGGTTCACACATTCTTCCTGTAACATACAGATGGTTCACATTCTCCCTGTAACATACAGATGGTTCACACATTCTCCCTGTAACATACAGATGGTTCACACATTCTTCCCGTAACATACAGATGGTTCACACATTCTCCCCGTAACATACAGATGGTTCACACATTCTTCCCGTAACATACAGATGGTTCACACATTCTTCCCGTAACATACAGATGGTTCACACATTCTTCCCGTAACATACAGATGGTTCACACATTCTTCCCGTAACATGCAGATGGTTCACACATTCTTCCCGTAACATGCAGATGGTTCACACATTCTTCCCGTAACATACAGATGGTTCACACATTCTCCCCGTAACATACAGATGGTTCACACATTCTTCCCGTAACATACAGATGGTTCACACATTCTCCCCGTAACATACAGATGGTTAACA
The DNA here is from genome assembly GCF_024679095.1 of Eriocheir sinensis. Lineage (NCBI taxonomy): Eukaryota > Metazoa > Arthropoda > Malacostraca > Decapoda > Varunidae > Eriocheir > Eriocheir sinensis. The sequence continues at coordinate 1,199,450 of NW_026110518.1, forward strand.
CATTCTTCCCTCCCGTAACATACAGATGGTTCACACATTCTTCCCATGACACACACATTCACACATCCTTCCATTCACAGGCGAGGCGGGCGGCAAGCAACAGGCAGTGACGGGAATAGAATGAATGAATGTGCATTGGAACCACAGCAAGAATGGTCGAATGAGACAACAGAACCACAACAAGAATGAGGGAGGGAATGTGATACCAGCAGCAGAACCACCACAGCAAGAATTATATACAGACCTTACTGTAGTGAATGCATGTGGTAGTGGTAGTAATAGTAGCAGTAGTGGTAGTAATAATAGTAATAGTAGTAGTAGTAGTAGTAGTAGTAATAATAATAGTAATAGTAGTAGTAGTAATAATAATAGTAATAGTAGTAGTAGTAGTAGTAGTAATAATAATAGTAATAGTAATAGTAGTAGTAGTAGTAGTAGTAATAATAGTAGTAGTTTGCAAGATTTATAGTAGCAAGAGCTTCCTCCTCCTCCTCCTCTTCCTCCTCTTCTTCCTCCTCCTCCTTGCTCCTCCTCCTCTTTTACTATATCTTCTCTCTCCTTCTGTTCGTGTTTTCCCTCCTTCCTAATATATATTTTCTTCTCCTCTTCTTTTTCTTTTTCTTCTTCTTCTTTTCTTCCTATATTATTTTGTTATTTCTTCTTTCCTTTATTTTTCTTCATTTCTGATATATGTCATTCTTTATCCTTCCTCCTCCTCCTCCTCTTCTTCCTTCTTTATCGCTTCCCCTCCCTCTCCTCTTCCTATATGACTCATTTTCTCTCATGTAGCTATCTCTCTTTCCTTTCTACTTTTTCCTCCTTCTCCTCCTCTTCCTTCCTCTTTCCTTTCTTACTTTTCTTCCTTTGCTCCTTCTCCTCCTCCTTCTCCTCCTCTTCCTTCCTCTTTCCTTTCTTACTTTTCTTCCTTTGCTCCTTCTCCTCCTCCTTCTCCTCCTCTTCCTTCCTCTTTCCTTTCTTACTTTTCTTCCTTTGCTCCTTCTCCTCCTCCTCCTCCTCTTCCTTCTTTGACCCCTCCTCTTCCTCTCCTGGGATTCGTTTTCTATAATTTTATGTCTTTTTCCTTTCTACTTCTCCTCTTCCTTCCTCTCTCCCCCTTTCTGCCCTTTCTTCCTTTATTCTCCTGCTTATTATTTCTTCTTCTCAGTTTTTTTTATATATTTTTCCTTTTCTCCGTTTTTCATTCCATCTTCATTTCTCTTCCTCCTCCTCCTCTTCCTTTTTTTCTATATCTCCAGCGTTAGTTTTCTTCCTCCGTTTCTCCTCCTACTTGTTCTCCTCCTCCTCCTCCTCGATCTTCTCCTCTTGTAAACTTATGTCTTTCTTATACTTCTCTTCCTCCTCCTCTTCCTTGTTTTCTCTATTTCCTTCCTTAATTTTATCCTTCCTTTCTCCTCCTACTTGTCCTCCTCCTCCTCTTCTAAACTTATGTCTTTCTTATACTTCTCTTCCTCCTCCTCTTCCTTGTTTTCTCTATTTCCATCATTTATTTTCGTCCGTCATTTCTCCTCCTCCTCCTCCACTTCCTCTTCTAAACTTATGTATTTCTTATACTTCTCTCTTCCTCCTCCTTCTCCTCCTCTTCCTTGTTTTCTCTATTTCCATCATTTATTTTCGTCCGTCATTTCTCCTCTTACGGATCCTCCTCTAGCTATAATTTTCTTCCTGTTCCTGCTCCTCTTCTAAACTTACGTCTTTCTTATATTCCTCTTTTCACAGTTTTCACTTCACCTCCTTTTCTGTTCCTCCTCCTCCTCCTCTTTCTTATTTTCTATGTTTTTTTCCTTTCTTCCTCTCCTACAAATCCTCATCTATAATATTTTTCCTTAGTTCCTCCTCCTCCTATTTTTCCTCTTCTAAATCTTCCCATCTCCTTCCCCTATAATTTGCATGCAAGAGAAAGTATATTAAGGCATGGGTGTATATTGAACCAATGCATTAGTTTTGTCATTGTGTATTTCCATGACAGATAATACTAATAACAATAATAATAATGTTTCACTAGTCTCCTACGTGCACTGAGGGAACCCAGGCCTTCAGAGTACAAGCCAGGGCAGCAAGCAAATTCAACCATCGTGCCAGGGGCCAATTCTGCGGCACTACACCTGACGTCCCAGCCTAACAGTGTGGACATTGAGGGAATGATGACTGATGATGAGACTAATGCACTTGTTCAATACACTCCTTTACTTTCAATTACACTTCCTTCTGCTTCCATATTATACAGGAGGAGGAGGAAGGGGATCTGGAGGAGGATAAGTAGGAGGAGGAGGAGGAGCTCATAAGGGACTCAGTTGATATGCTCCCCCAACTTTTATTGCAAGGGTCCGGGTCCATCCCCAGCACTGTGAGGTACACACTTTGAAATTTTGAACTGTTATTGCCGCGTCACTGATGCTTCACGAATTAAATATACAAGAAAAAGATGAGTGGCAAGCACAACACTCTCTCTCTCTCTCTCTCAGGGGCCTAGACTCAAGCCATTTTTTTCTATCATTTATTTATTTACTTAATACTAATACAAATTTAATCTCTTCACCAAAGTCTGAGTTGGGAAAAGGATTCTCTCTCTCTCTCTCTCTCTCTCTCTCTCTCTCTCTCTCTCTCTCTCTCTCTCTCTCTCTCTCTCTCTCTCTCATGGAAATACTAATATATTTTGATTTGATGTAAGGGATATGTGTCGTAAGCTTGAAATGCTCTCATTCCTGATGCACCAATTTTAAAGCTTCCCACAGCAGTTTGTCACTGTTTGGCTGCCCTGGGAACTGTCACTGTCTGGCTGGCACTAAGACGATGCTGTCACCGTTAACCCCTTGACTGCGGATTTCCTATAAGAAGACATCACTTAGCAACAGGAATGGAACAAAAAGTGGCTGCTACAATTCAATGAAGAAAAATGTAAAGTACTGCACCCTAGGAGGGGATATCCAGCATACCAGTGCCACATGGAAAACACTCCAGTATCCACCACAGAGGCAGATGAAGACCTGGGAGTGTATGTTACCAGGCTACCAGTGAAGGGATATCCAGCACACCAATACCACATGGGAAACACTCCACTATCCACCACAGAGGCAGAGGAAGACCTGGGAGTATATGTTACCAGGCTACTAGTGAAAGCCAAATCTGTGCCAATCGCAGCGGACGTGTTAGCAGCGCACTGATTAGGGTGGGTGTCTGCAGCCAGGCATGGGCGGTAGATTGACCTCATGTGTGGACGTGGGAAATTTGTCCACATTGGGTCAAATGTGGCGCCCAAGCCTGGCTGCACACACCTGATCACTGACCTCCAGTGAGTGGCACGTTAGGAGCAGCCTGGTAGTGACAGTGCAATGCTGAGTGACATAAATCTCTCTCTCTCTCTCTCTCTCTCTCTCTCTCTCTCTCTCTCTCTCTCTCTCTCTCTCTCTCTCTCTCTCTCTCTCTCTCTCTCTCTCTCTCTCTCTCTCTCTCTCTCTCTCTCTCTCTCTCTCTCTCTCTCTCTCTCTCTCTCTCTTGCATTAATGTAAACACAATGTAAGTTAACTGAATAAATATGGATACAGAAAGTCTTGTTTGAATGGAGCCGGCGCAGAGGAGAGAGAAATATGATGTAAAAATAAGAGAAAAGAAGAAATTTGGAATAATTAGAAGCATGCAGAGGACCTGATACTACTATTACTACTACTTCTACAGATATCACTATATTACACAATGGCTGGAAGTGGTGAATGCTGAGCTCTGAGGGTCTGAGTTCAGAGTCCAGTTTCCAACCTTTAATTCTCCCTCTAAAGACAACCTGAAGGAACACAAGAAGGAAGAGAGGAAAGGATCAAAGAGATGGAGTTCATTACAATGAGATAAAAGAGCTACACTAAGTCTTATAGGAAATTGGAGAAGGATGAGAATTAGTTTTTAAGTGAGAGAAGATTGTCATACAGGAGATGAAAGCACTGGAGAGATGGAGATACTAAGAGGGTTGGTATTCTCAAACACTTCCGCCCCTCACATCAACTATTTCCAAAGGCATAAAAGGAGATCAGTCAGGCTCTAAAGGGTGGTATTTTAAGTTCTTGTTACAGAAGAAGGGTCAAACTACCACCAGGGCCATGAAACTACCCCTGGAAATGCCTCCTACAACTCATACGAAAGCCTTGTTGAATCTGTGTGCTTGGGCGCCGAAATGTTACAAAAATATGATGGTTAGTCTTGTATGAAAATGGAGAAGGGATGAGATGTAATTTTTATGAGAGAATACGAGTGGCATGGAAGTGTTGGATAGAAATGATTTAATCGCGATGGAAGGGAGGAGGCAACTAAGAGGACACAGTAAGAAATTGAGAAAGGGGACTTGTTGAAAGACATGCAGTTTTCCATAGAGGAGTGTGGATACATGGAATGGACTAAGCAAAGACCTTGTTGAGGCGGGCAGTGACCAGAAAATGAAGAAAAAGCTAGACAAATATAGATTGGGAGACAGGACTGACCATGCTTGAGCTGAGGCCCTGTATACTGCAAATAGGTACACACACACACACACACACACATACTTTATTTCATATTTGTTTCAGCTGTTCTTCGTGTGAGTCAGAACTTGAGTCCACGCCACCACTAAAGTGTTTTCTCTATTGCAAGTGTCACAGCCTAACTAACATTCCTGAGAGCCACAAGCTACACCTTTCTTTCTTATTTTACTTTTCTTCTTTGTCTTTTCTTAGCACCAGTGTTGTGAAGGGCAGTGTGATGGGATGTTCTCTTTCTCCTTCCTTCTTCATCTCTCACACTTCCTTCCACCCCCGTCAAGTTGAAGGGACCGCCTTTTCATCGCCTCCCCTCAATGTTGTCTGTTTGTCTGTATATCATGTATGTTTTCCGCCGTGACAAAAGTCCGAGTATACAAAAGGTCGCGCGCACTGTTTCGCTGTGAGCTCATTATACATGTTTTTGCCATTCTAAAAATACTAGTGCTTTATGGGACCAGATGGCTCCATGACAGTGTTTGGCTGGGAGGGAGGGAGAGGAAGAAGTGTTTGTAAGAGTGGAGAGACAGGAAAAAGTAATGGTGAAGGCGACTGTTTCCACTAGTGCTTTATGGGACCAGATGGCTCCATGACAGTGTTTGGCTGGGAGGGAGGGAGAGGGAGGGAGAAGTGTTTGTAAGAGTGGAAGGAAAGAGTAATGGTGAAGGCGACTGTTTCCTTTGTGTGTCATAATTTGAGCACATGCCAGCACTGTGAAGGAGAGTAAGTGTAATTCCTATTGTAACTGTCACAGCATAAAATTCACAAGGCACAGATTTCTTTCTCTTTCCTTTTTCCTCTTCTTCCTTCTTTCCTCTTGTCCTTGTCCGCTTTTATCGCCCGGTTTGTGGTAGCAGTAATGGTAGTTCTTTCCTCTTTCCTACATAATCTCCATGCAGTTTTTCCATGCTGCATGGTTCTTTTTCCTTTCTTGCCAGCTTTGGCTGGAGGGATGGGGGGTGGGGAGGAGCCTTCGCCTTTGCTGTCCTTCATCTTCCACCTTTGATTAGATAGTTAGTGTAGCTTGCCACAAACAGCCTCGTAAGGACCAGCAGGTCTGCTGTTGTTTGTTCTTCATTTGTATTACTTTGTGTTCTCCTTCAGCAGTGCCACCATTCTGTAGATTAGTAAGTGCTTCTTCTTGTTGTAATTGACTGTCTGTTCTCTCCCCTCAAGGTCCTGCCATTACTTTGCCTTCCTTCAGCTTCTTCACAGCCCAAAATCACAAGGCACAGATTTCTTTCTCTTTTATTTTTCCTCTTCCTTCTTCTCCTTCAGCAGTGCCACCATTCTGTAGGTTAGTAAGTGCTTCTTCTTGTTGTAATTGACTGACTGTTCTCTTCCCTCCATTACTTTGTCTTCCTCCAGCTTCTTCACAGCCCAAAATCACAAGGTACATATTTTTCCATTCTTCCTCTTCCTTCTTATTCTTCAGCAGTGCCACCATTATAAGGACTATTAAGTGCTTCTTGTCGTAACTGTCCATTCCCTTTCCTTCCGTCTCTTCATGTGTCTCTTTTTCTGTGTTTCCTCTCTTCCATTGTAGCTGCAGATTTCTTTCTCTTTCCTTTTTATCCTCTTCCTCCTTCTACTCCTTCACCAGTGCCACAGAATTCTTCCTCTTTTATTTTTCCTCTTCCTTCTCCTCTGCCTATAGCACCAGTAGGCTCTCTCGAGGGACCACTTGGAAGACCCCAGTCCGTTCGTGGCACAGGCGAATTTAATTTATAGTGGCTGCTGTGATGTATGACTCTGCTTGGCCCATGCTGCCCCCCGGTGCTCCTCTTGACCGAAGTCGCTGAAGTCAAGGTTGATTGAAGACCTGGGCAGCATGTGGGTAATATTCCACCACTCGCCGATGGTTAAGAATTGTCAGTGTCTTGCGGTGGGACTTGAACCTGGGTCCTTGGGGTCATGGCATCCAGGCACCGACCACTCAGCCATCGTCAGTAAGTGTTTTTCTTTGTTCAAACCTGCAGTGTCTTCCTTCTAAGTTCAACACACACAAGCCACACTACACTCCCTCTGTTCCACCTTCTTTCTCTTCCTTTCAGTAGTGCTGTCATTGTGAGGTAAGCATTTCTTCCTGTTCAAACCCTGCAGTGTGTCCCTTCTTAAGTTCAACACACAAGCCACACTACACTCCCTCTGTTTTGTCTTCTTTCTCTTCCTTCCTCTAGTGCTGTCATTGTGAGGTAAGCATTTCTTCTTGTTCAAACCCTGCAGTGTGTCCCTTCTTAAGTTCAACACACACAAGCCACACTACACTCCCTCTGTTCCACCTTCTTTCTCTTCCTTTCACTAGTGCTGTCACTGTGAGGGGTAACTAGTGTTTTCTTCTTCCTTCATGTTCCATCTGTCCCTGTTCTTCCTCTAAGGTACGGCCACTTCATCGCCTCCCTTCAACTTCTTCTTCTTCCCTCTCTTTTGGGTTTGCTTCCTGTGCTTCATCACATCAGTTCTTGAGCCAAAACTGCCATTGTGAGGGGTAACTAGTGTTTTTTTTCATATTCTATCCATCCCTGTTCCTCCTCTAAGGCACGGCAACTTCATAACCTCCCTGCAACTTCTTCTTTTTCCCTCTCCTTCGTGTTTGCTTCCTATGTTTAATCACGTCAGTACTTGAGCCAACGCTGCCATTGTGAGGGGTAACTAGTGTTTTTTTCATGTTCTACTCATCCCTGTTCTTCCTCTAAGGCACAGCAAGTTCATCGCCTCCCTTCAACTTCTTCCCTCTCCTTTGGGTTTGCTTCCTGCTTCCTCACATCAGTACTTGAGCCAACGCTGCCATTGTGAGGGGTAACTAGTGCTTTTTCATATTCTATCCATCCTTGTTCTTCCTCTAAGGTACGGCCACTTCATCGCCTCCCTTCAACTTCTCTCTCCTTCGGGTTTGTTTCCTATGTTTAATCACATCGGTATTTGAGCCAGAACCGCCATTCGTGAGGCCATTAAGTGCTTCCTCCTGCTTCTCCAGTGAACTTCCTTCCTCTTCCTCCCCAGCCTGAGACACACACACACCACACCTCTCCTCCTCTTTGTCCTTGAACCTTCACTGACACCACCATCTGAAGGCCAGTGTGTGTTTCCTCCTGGTGTGGTAATGTGGGGTCTACCTTCCCAGCCTGAGACACACACACACACCACACCTCTCCTCTTTGTGCTTGAACCCTCACTGACACCACCATCTGAAGGCCAGTGTGTGTTTCCTCCTGGTGTGACAAATCGCTGTCTTCCTTCCCAGCCTGAGACTCACACACCACACATTTCTTTTTCTTCTTTTTCCCTGCAGTGGTGTTGGTGTTGTCTGGCAGGGAGCACGGCACGGCTACAATGGTTCCGTCAGCGCACCGTTCCTTCAACTTGTACTCCTCCAAATACCTGGAAAGTGCCGAGGTGTGAGAATGTGGTTTGGTGAGGGAAAAGATTACGCCTCCCCCTCTTCCCTTTCCAACACTTTTTGTCCCCTCTTATCTCTCTTTCCCTTTCCTCTTCCTTCCTCCTTTATTTTCTACTCTTCCTTTTCCTTCGCTTTCCTTTCCATCACTTTTCATCCACTTCTCTCTCTTTCCCTTCCTTTTCCTTCCTCCCCCTCCCTTCCCTTCTCTCTCTCTCATCCCATCCCTTCTCTCTCTCTCTCTCTCTCTCTCTCTCTCTCTCTCTCTCTCTCTCTCTCTCTCTCTCTCTCTCTCTCTCTATCTCTCTCTCTCTCTCCTCTCTCTTCCTTCTCTCTCTTCCCCTTCCTCTTCCTTCCTTTCCTTCCCTTCCCTTTCAATCACCCTCTCTCTCTCTCTCTCTCGTCCCCTTCCTCCCTTCCCTTTCTTCCTTACTCTCCCCTTACTCCCTTTCCTTTATATACTCTTGGGAGGGAGGGAAGGAATGGGGGGGAATGGAGGTGGCCAAAGTCTCCTATCACTGTGGCGCTGTCAGTGGCGTCGGGGGGTGGTTGGTGCCCGGGGGCAAAGTCTATTATGGCGCCCCCAAAGGGGTGAAGAGCTCTTTTCATTTGAGTGTACTAATCTTGGCAGGAAATGTTTGCCTTTATTATTTCAGATATACTGTGTTGAAAACAAAGCATTCTAATTTGCATAATAATATTCTGGGATGATAGAACACAAACCGAATTCGCTAACTAAAATAGTTTATTTTATTAATAATAGATATAATTAATTAATTATTAGCCCTCATAAATAAATTCCAAAATGTTGAAAAGATAAATAAGATGTAGACTATAGTAAGGCATCACAGCAACCAGTAACTCTTAATAACCAGAGACAAATGGCAAATTAAACAGATATGACTAAAATAGGAGATAAACTTTAGTAAAAACAGGGGCTAAGAAAATCATGAAAATGTACAAATTGTTGCCAGTATAGAAGTTAATATTAGAAAAAAATGTATTTTGTGGTAAAGACTGAATAGTTATAATGCCTGGAAAGAAATCTGATAAGAACAAAGATGAATTAGTTCACTAATTATAAACCTTACTTTTCTTTAGAGAATGTTTTAGCATGTGGCAAACTAATGAACACAAAAAGATTAAAGTGCTGGATGCTTTGGGTCAACAATATGCAAGGAAATAAAACGGTATAAAGCTTTAAAGGGAAAAGGTAATTAGACAGATATTGATAACAGAAAACCAAACCAAAGAAAAGGGTTGACAATGAATTGAAGGATATCAAGTACTGATGCACGACACAATGTATTTATCTTTCTAGCTTTTACAGCTGAAAATTTATCTACCACGTCATCAAAGTTTATTTTGTCTGCGATCTCTTGCTCTACACTTAGTAGAGTTAAGGCCGACAACCTTTCTTGCCCCATAGACGTTCAAAGGTACGACAAGATAAGTTTCAATTTACTAAATGATCGCTCACAACTAGCAATTAATACTGCAATGGTCAGCAGTATCTAAGGCCAACCCGAGGGTTTGGGAAAACACTTTCATCCCCATATTGTACAACGACACAAAGTAATTCCTGTGTGTTAGTGATCAGAACATCATCTCATGTCTTAAGCAGCATTCTGCAATCTACAGTTTCACTGAACAGTTCCAAGCCATCTAAGTCAGTGTCACAGAAACTTGCCACATCAATGCACCTTTCTGTGATGTATGCTTCATTGGTTGTAGATAGCAACTCCTTAATATCCAAAAGAAAGCCAAACTTTGAATCCAAGCTAAGCAATCTGATGAACCGTTCGCCCATTTCATTATGCATTCTGTCAATAGTACCTTTTAGCAGACGTTGCATCTCATTTTCTGCTGAGAGGTCTGCATCATCACCAGTTTCACCAGGCAATTTTTTCTTCACTCTACGTCGTCTGTCAATTCTTACATCCCAAGCATGACAGAGCTCCTTTGCTTTTTTGATAGATGTCTGGCAGATTTCCTGCCAATTAGCAAGGAAATAAACTTGCAACGCCTGGATATCTTGTGCTGCCTCATGGAAATTCATTTTTGGATCCTGCAGTCGCTTCTGGACTCTGTCAATCTTGGTAAGTAAAATGTTCCAGAAACTTAGTGCAGCAAAGAAATCAAATGTCAAAATTCTGCTGCTCAACAGCTGTGTTGCTTCACTTCTGGTATCTGTTGTCTCCTTCAAATCACTTCCGATGGTCTCTAAAAGTTGGACCAAATCCCCCACATTTTCATGTATGGGTCGAACTAGATCAGCTGCATCAGCGTGTTTCAGATTCAGCTTTCACAGATATAGGCAAATTCTTCTTCAGTGTCTCCCATCGATAGGTCGACCTTGAAAAGAAAACATACACTGCCTGCACAGTTCCAGAAAATGTGACCATCACCACCTCATGACTAGCGGAATGAACCCCAGCCAGATTTAATGAGTGGTTGTCACAGTTCACATATATTGCTTTAGGGTTCACTGTAACAAGTCTTTGTTGTACTCCTTATTTGTGTCCAGACATGACAGCAGCATTGTCATAACACTGAGAACGAGAGTCTTCAAAAGGCAAGTGATCTTTCTCCAGCTGCTGCATTGTTACATTTACAGTACTTGCTGCATCCTTTTGGTGTACTTGGATAAATCCAAGGAAACTTTCTTTCACACAAACTGTTTTTTCTTCCTAGTTTATCTCTGCATATCTTATGATCTCTGACATTTGTTCCCTGTGTGCAGCATCCGGAGTTGAATCAAGCATTATACCGTAGTGCTCAGCTCTTCGGATGTCACCCAGTAAAGTGCTTCCAGCAGTAGATGCAATAATCTGGATGAATTCATTTTGGACTTCAGCAGACAAATATGAAGGGGACCTTGGATTTTGACAGACATAGTCCAGATGGTTTTTCATGGCAGGATCAAACTCTGCAATTAGTTTTAAAAGGCCTCTGAAATTTCCAATATTATTTTCATCTGTTTCAGTGCAGGTTATATTCTCTCTGTGACCTCTCAGTGCTAAATTTTGTTTGGACAGATATCTAATACAGTGCAGAATTATCTTGAGGGTTTGTCGCCACTATTCCTTCTCTGTGGCAATGTGCTCTTGAAGCTGTTTGTCAATTAGTCCTTCCTTTTCAACAAGGCGCCTTTCCATTTCTTTCCATCTTGTGAAAGAATCACGATGTCTCTGACTATTTTCATGTGCAATGATTTTTTCTGGCTTTTTCCAGCTCCTAAAACCTCCCTCTAGCTCTAGGGAAGAACAGTGGCTGGCAGTCTCTGTCGAGGGAAACAGAAACACGAGAAGCAAAACACTGCACTTTTGACAGCTGAATAGACTAACCAAGACCAAAGCACTTCTCCTTTTCCTTTGCCAAGGTGTTTTTGAACCATGCTGTAGTCACTGACCGCTTGTTTTTAACTGCAAACGCCCCGGACATATACTGGAAAAAACTTGAGCCTCTCATTAAAATTTCTGTCTGCAATGCATCTGATATAGTCACTTTCCTAGAGATGTCAAATTTGAGAAATCCAACATTATGTTGACAGGTATTTTTGCTCCAAGGATAAGAACAGGACGAGGGTGTGTTTCCCAGGGGCAGGGGTGGGCCATATATCAGACAGGATTGAGGCGTGTATGGCAAGCGAGGGATCGAACCCCATTGTCTTTCTCAGCTGTGGCGGAAACGACGTTTCTCGTGTGCCAAGCGAGGACCTTTTCAGGCGTTTTAGAGAATTGTTAGGCAGGATACGTGACGCTGGTGGGTCACCAGTAGTGTGTGGAGTCCTGCCAAGGAGGGGCGTTGGCGATGGATGGCTGTCCAGGGCGATAGCAGTGAACAGCAGACTTGCTGAGCACTGCGAGCGCAATGGGTGGCTGTTCGTCGACAATTGGGACCTCTTCTTTGGCAACGACGCCCTCTACGCCCGTGACGGGATACACTTGACGTTCAAGGGTGTTGAGGCTCTCTCAGACTCCCTTGAGCGAGCACTTGGTACCCTGGGGGATTTTTTAGTATAGGCGAGGGGGGGAGGAGTAATGGGAGCAATGGGAGGAGTAATGGGAGGGGACATCTAGCTCATAATATAACCAGGCAGCTTAGAAGTAATTCTAGAGGAGTAACAGAGGACGGGCTAAGAATCTTCTATACTAACAGCAGGAGCCTCAGAAACAAGATAGACTTACTAAGGGGTGAAGCTTGTTCAGAAAATTTTGACATAATAGTGATCACTGAGACATGGATAGACTTTGCTAATAGAAATTTTAGGTCAGAATTTGAAATAACGGGTTATCAGATGTTTCACAAAGACAGAAGGGGCAGAAGGGAGGTGGAGTTGCGCTATATGTTAAAGACTCACTTAAATGTTTAGTTAACAACTCAGTCAAAACTAACATGGATTCAGAATCAGTTTGGGTGGACGTTTACAAAGGGAAAGAAAAACTAACTCTAGGAGTTATATACAGGCCACCCAACCTTAACAGGCAGGACACGAGTATATTACTACAGGAGATTGGCAGGGAGAGTATGAGTAGAAAAGTCTGCGTAATGGGGACTTTAATTATAGGAATATAGACTGGGAAGATCTAGTGGGTGACCTGGAAGCCGAGGACTTTCTTGAAGTTATACAAGATAATTTCCTTAAGCAGGTAGTTACTGAGCCTACCAGAGGAGATAACATATTAGACTTAGTCCTAACCAATAATGGGAACTTGCTACGTGAGTTGGAGGTGGGCGGAGAGTTAGGAAATAGTGATCACAGAACGGTTCGTTTTAGGTTAGACTGGGCGGTAACCCGCGATCCAAACCCAGTGTTAGTGCCAGATTTTAGAAGAGCAAACTACGAGGGGCTTCGAAGACATCTTGAAGGGGTAAACTGGGATAATTTAGGGATTCATGAGGGCCAGAACTGCGGATTGGAGAGCCAGGAGAACCAGGTAGAAATGTCTTACAATAATTTAGTTAGAGTAATAGTAGAGGGGCAAGAACAGCATATACCACAGCGAACACTTAGAAAAGAAAACAATGATCCTAAGTGGATGACTCGTGGACTAAAACACGAGATTGGGTTAAAGAAGGGAATTTATCAGAAAATAAAGAATGGGGTACGTCGAACTATCTAGATTAGTTAAGAAAAACACCAGGATAGCAAAAAAGAACTATGAGATCAAAGTAGCAAATGAGGCGAAAAGTAATCCTAAGGGCTTCTTTCAGATGTCTAGAACAAAAACACGGGAGAAAATTGGACCGCTGAAATCAAACACAGGGGAGCTAGTAGAAAATTACGAAAATATGAGCACATTGTTGAACGACTACTTCCTTTCAGTATTCACACAGGAGGATCGAACGACTATACCGGAAAGAGTTCAGGTGTACGAGGGCGGGGATGGCGATAAATTGAGGGATATAATAATTACCAGGCAAGTAGTTCAGGATGAGATAGATAAGCTTAAGAAGAACAAGTCGCCAGGTCCTGACGGGATATTTCCGAGGGTATTAAAGGAGCTAGGTGATATAATCAGAGACCACTATCCGACATCTTTAAGATGTCGGTAAATACTGGCTATGTGCCGAGCCTATGGAAAGTAGCTAATGTGACGCCGATTTTTAAAAAGGTGGACAGGTCAGTTGCTTCAAACTATCGCCCAATTAGCTTAACATCGGTTATAGGGAAGATGCTGGAGTCCATAATAGCCAGGAACATTCGGGAGCATTTAGAGAAACATAGCTTAATTCACGACTCGCAGCATGGGTTCACAAAAGGTAGGTCATGCCTCACCAATCTCTTGTCCTTCTACAATAAAGTATTTGAGGCGGTTGACAGAGATGAAAATTATGATGTAATCTATCTTGATTTTAGTAAAGCGTTTGACAAAGTTCCTCACCAACGACTGTTGCTTAAATTACAGGCTCACGGAGTGAGGGTAAAGTTTTGAACTGGGTCAAGGCGTGGCTTAGCAATAGGAAGCAAAGAGTGCAAATCAATGGTAAAAGATCTGACTGGGGATGTGTTACGAGTGGGGTCCCAAGGTTCGGTATTAGGTCCACTTTTGTTTATTATTTATATCAATGACTTAGACACAGGAATTAGTAGTGATGTTAGTAAATTTGCAGATGATACCAAGATCGGTAGAGTAATTGAGTCGGATCAGGACGCTAGTATTCTCCAAGGTGAACTCAACAGATTATATGACTGGGCGGATAAATGGCAGATGGAGTTCAATGTAGGGAAGTGCAGTATTCTGAGTGTAGGTAGGAACAACCCTCACATAACTATTGCTTAAATGACACTCTCATAAGTAGGTCTAGGTGCGAGAGGATTTAGGGGTCTTAGTGAGCTCTGATCTCCGTCCAAGGGCACAATGCATTCAAGCTAGAAATCGAGCTAATAGGGTACTGGGATTTATTTCAGGAGCGTAAGCAACAGAAGCCCAAGTCTTCCTCAAACTATATTTAGCATTAGTTAGACCTCATCTTGACTATGCGGTTCAGTTCTGGTCACCCTACTATAGAATGGATATCAAAATGTTAGAATCGGTGCAGAGGAGGATGACTAAGATGATTCAGGGGTTGAGAAACTTGCCATACGAGGAAAGACTCAAACAGTTAAACTTGCATTCTCTAGAAAGGCGAAGGGTGCGTGGAGACATGATCGAGGTTTATAAATGGATGAAGGGCTTTAATAAGGGAGACATTCATAAGGTTTTGTTGGTAAGAGAACCGGGTAGGACACGAAGTAACGGGTTTAAACTGGATAAATTCAGATTCAACAGGGACATAGGCAAAAATTGGTTTACTAACACGGTGGTGGATGAGTGGAATAGGCTTAGCAGTCATGTGGTGAGTGCCAATACAATTGTCACATTCAAAAATAGACTAGATAAATTCATGGACAGCGATATTAGGTGGGGTTAGATACACGGGAGCTTAGGGTCAAAGGAGCTGCCTCGTACAGGCCTACCGGCCTCTTGCAGACTCCTGCGTTCTTATGTTCTTATGTTCTTATAACGTATAGTATTTTCTTCATTGCCACACCCAATTCGTCCTGTTGGATCACACCTGACGGTACTTCCACTTGGGAGGAAACTGAAGATTTTTGCTTGTTTGTCTTAGGAGGAGGAGGAGGAGGAGGAGTGTGTGTGTGTGTGTGTGTGTGTGTGTGTGTGTGTGTGTGTGTGTGTGTGTCTGTGTGTATGTGTGTGTGTGTGTGTGTGTGTGTGTGTCTGTGTGTGTCTGTGTCTGTGTGTGTGTGTGTGTGTGTGTGTGTGTGTGTGTGTGTGTGTGTGTGTGTGTCTGTGTGTGTGTGTGTGTGTGTGTGTGTCTGTGTGTGTCTGTGTCTGTGTGTGTGTGTGTGTGTGTGTGTGTGTGTGTGTGTGTGTGTGTGTCTGTGTGTGTGTGTGTGTGTGTCTGTGTGTGTGTGTGTGTGTGTGTGTGTGTGTCTGTGTGTGTGTGTGTGTGTGTGTGTGTGTGTGTGTGTGTGTGTGTGTGTGTCTGTGTCTGTGTGTGTCTGTGTCTGTGTGTGTGTGTGTGTGTGTGTGTGTGTGTGTGTGTGTGTGTGTGTGTGTGTGTGTGTGTGTGTTCTCCTTGATCCATTGCATAAGTGTTGTCCATTGCCTATCCTCAGCAGCTATTTCCCCATGCAGGTATAATAAAGAGTTTCATAGAGTTTCACCTTCCTCTGATGTCCACTCCTCCCAACATGCCTCTTTGCAATTGAAAACCCCATCATGGTTAGATTGTCACTCCCACTTAACAATGTGTGTGTGTGTGTGTGTGTGTGTGTCCCTGCTACTCACCTGACGTTCTTGGGGTGTGGCCTGGGGTGCACCGCCTGCCCGGACAGAATCCACTCTGAGGGCACCGCCACAGCCCTGCACTGCGCCTTCAGCCTCTCCTGTGGGGTGCACAATCAGGGTCAGCCTCACCACCAGCATGACAAGCTTGTAATGGTGCACAGCATGCTAATTTTTCAAGTCTTATTTTAAGAAAGAAAGGACATCTTCAGTGCCGGCAAATATGATTCATCTCTAAGATAATGATGACAAGAGGAGCGAGGAACTACCAAATAGTCACACCTTGGTTTACGAGTGCCTTACTTTATGAGCGTTTTGATTTATGAGCAAAAGATAATCACAATAAATGTCTTGGTTTACGAGCGGTGACTTGGCGTACGAGCATCCTGTTCGTACAAGTCGAGACGTGAGCGTGGGTTCCTGTTGTTCGCAGCAAGACAAGAGCGCTCAGAGCGGAAAACAATGGGAATAGGGTCTCAAGCTGGTATCACACTTGACCTTTTTCCTCCAGCCGTGTTGGTGGTAGGCGCAACAGGCAGCTACAGCTTTAAGCCGTTATCTGGCGATCAAGAAATACCCCAACACGAGCAAGACTTACCCAAATCTTGAGAAATCCTTGCGTTTCTTGTTCTCGTGTGTCAGATTTTCAAGAAGTCCCCCAATTCTTGGCAAGAATCGCGGGTGTGGCACAAGCCGCGGCGGGGCTGGCGACACAGGTAAACACACCGCACCGCACCTCCTTAGGCCAAAGGCGATGACCATTTCCTGAGATTCTTACGGGTAACCCTGCCAGGTGGGGGTGCATACAGATTCACGATGCTACTGTTGTGTTACTGCTGCACCACAGACCATTTGAAAGCATCACTGTAGGTATGAAAACATCATCGTCATCAGTAGAAACAAGAAAGTGAAGCGATGCCATCGGTCAGTATTTTGTTGAGAAAAGGACGTCTTGAAAAATTCCGTCGCGTGCAGTGACGCAAAGTAGCTAGAGAAAGGTTCCTAATGAACTGGAGATCTCATAACTTTGACTAAACCAATGCGTATGTCCTTGATGAGTGACAAAATGAGAAATTGTGTTGGTTCATCTAGTTATATGGACAAGAAAGAGCGCTCTGGTGGATCACAGGGGGGATGGAAAACAGTCTCAAGGAAGGGGGGTAACTCTTGATTACCAGATGACGTGCGTCACACACGACCAAGATCGGCTGCCCATATCCACAACGTAAACAAACCAGTCGCCCTGTATTCACATCTTCTTCTTTGGACCTGTAACACTTTGTATCGCTTCTTAGGTCCTCCTCCTCTCGGTCCACTCTTCACGGCATCGTTTGCAAAAGTAAGAGCTGTTGTGGCTTGTGCTGCTGCCACTCAAACTATAAGCTTGTCGCTATAGTTTATTGGAAGGAAGAAGCCGTTGTGGGTACGATCATGGCTTCAGAGACGGGAGGACAGGAGTATTTACCCAAACCAACAACTCACTTCCGGTTGACCGTACAGGCAACCACGGTTCCTTCTTGCTCCAAGGGCTGGAGGAAAACGTCCAGTGTGACACCGCCTTAGTCCACTTTGCACACTCTCAAGGGTAGCACCGCGCGCTCCTGTCCGCGTACGTTTGTGCTCCAGTGTGCGATCTTTGTGTTTTCAGCACTGTATTATTTAGATATAATGTTATATTATTATACTATATTATAAAAAAAATATTGATTATCATTGCTAGTTGTTTGTAGAATTATCTTCATTCTGTGTAAAATAACATGTAAAATGATTTTTATGTTAATATTTTTTGGGATATGGGACACATTAATGGGATTCACATTAGTTTCAATGGGAAATTTGTTTTGTCTTACGAGTGTTTTGATTTGCGAGCAAAATTCCAGAACGAATTAGACTCATAAACCAAGGCATGACTGTAGAGGCAAAAGATATTGTTTACTGCACTGGAAGTTGTTTTTAGAAATGATAGGAATGTTTGTACTATAAAAAATGATCAGTGGGTTTATCATGCCGATTAACTCAGATGGCGGCAGTATTAGAAGAAAAGCTCCCCAAAATGAATGGTCTATATATAGTCACTGCCGACCTTAGGACCGCAGCACAAGTATAGTTACACCACATAAGGGGTGTTTTAACTATTGTTTATATATAGATTCAATCGCAATCTGGAAGTGTTGTTTTATTTCTGCCTCACAAAACTGACTGGCTGAATACTGAACAGAAAGTCTAATGTGATCCTGGGGTTTGATCTTCACACCAATGCAATTTTTATGGCATCTTCTTTGTTCCTGTAGCCGTCTGAAGGTTAAGCTGATTTTGTAACACAGGCTCACTAAATGGAAGGCTTGCTGCTTACACTGTCACCCGAGTGTGTCTCCCAGATGACGTGCTGGCAGCAGGCAACCCACACTGCCACCAGGATAGAACACACAGTAATGGATTTAAATTAGAAAAGTATAGAATTAGGAGGGAAATAGGCAGGCCTTGGTTTAGTAATAGGGTGATGGGGGAATGGAATAGACTCAGCAATCACATACTAGTGAGTGCAGGGATGACAGCTTGTTTTATGAGTTGACTTGATAGCTACATGGACGAGGATGACAGGTGGCAGTGGGGGGAATCTGGAGCTGCCCTGTGTAGGCCATTCAGCCTCTTGCAGTCTCCCTATGTTCTTATGCTCTTATGTTCTTCTTATAAATGTCACACAAAATCTACAGGGCGTGGCTACCTGTTATTCAGTGCCCTGTTATTCATCGCTTCACTCTCTCATCAGCAGTTGTTTGTGGAAGAAGAAGAAGTCCCCGTTCTTTCAGCGCTGTCTGCTTGCTCTTCATAATTCTATCATAACAGCCGGCCAGCCAGAGGTAGGCACCAACACACCACTTGGTCACTGGAGAACATGGAAACAGTTAGGAGCAGAAGTGTGGGTGAGTAAAAGTGTGGGGCGGGGCCAGGGTGGGGAAGGGGCAACATGGGGCGAGGCCAGTTTGGGGCAGGGCCAGTGTGGGGAGGGGCCAGGGTGGGATAGGGCCAGGGTGGGGTGAGCAGCATGCACTAAGGGTCAGGTTCTTGTCCTCATCAATCCCTTGCTTCAACATTCCCACATTACTTTGACCATAGCACCATATGCTCAATTTTCCTTGTTTCTGCATGTCAGTAAATGTATATCTAGTAATCAGTAATTCTCTTCCCTCCCAACAGTTCACACCCAGTAAATACCATTGAAATAACATTAAAATAACCTTTATTTACCATGATATCCATTTAGCATCAATTCCTTTGGTATGTGCTCTCTTATTCTGTGGCTCTGGGTGCAAGATGCTGTCCTTAACCCGTCCGCTGCGATTGACACGGATTTGGCCTTCCCTGGTAGCCTGGTAACATATAGTCCCAGGTCTTTCTCTGGCTCTGTGGTGGATAGTGGGGTGTTTCCCATGTGGTATTGGTGTGCTGGATATCCCTTCCCTGGTAGCCTGGTAACATATAGTCCCAGGTCTTTCTCTGGCTCTGTGGTGGATAGTGGGGTGTTTCCAATGTGGTATTGGTGTGCTGAATATCCCCTCCCAAGGTGCAGGACTGTACAGTGTTCTTCACTGAATTGTAGCAGCCACTTTTTGTTCCATTCCTGTAGCTTGGTGAGGTCTTCTGGTAGGAAGTTCATAGTCAAGGGGTTAAAACTGGTCTGCCAGATTGGAACACAGCGATTCCCCAACAGCTGTACAATTAGATGGTCTTGAGACTGGGCTTCACTCTCCCTCCCCCCCCCCACAACTTCGTCCCGTCCTCCCTCCCTCTGTCCCTTCTTCCTGACCTCACTCTCTCCCTGTACTGTAGCCTCCATTTTGTGCATTTCATTTTAAAAACCTCCTTATAATGTTGAACTTAAATCTTGCGTTGGTCTTTAGGTAACAGCCTGTGATGAGGGTGGTCACACTCTCCTACTCTGCGGCTTTGGTGCTGGCGTGCTCCAGCCACTGACTGACTAACCAACAAGGAGGCTTTTCTGTTCTCTCCATCTCGACAGCCGTTCATTTTCACACCACAATTTAATTCTTAGGAGTGGGTTTTCTGCTCCTCATCTCCTCTACCTTGACAGTTGTTCATTTTGATTTAGCACACAACCCATTTTTCCCTTTTTTTACGTCCTGACCTTAGCACCGGTGGGCTTTTTTAGGGGGCGTGGTGCAGGCAAGTGTTTATAGTGGCGCCATCTGTTCTTGGCTCATGCTGCCCCCCGGAGCTCATACTTGACTCACTTGGACAGTTCCTCTAGAGTCCGGGTTGATGGGTGGTCTTCAGGACAACATGTGGGTAGTCGTAGGCCACTCGGCGGTGACTGGAAAATCCCAGGTGGTAGAAGCGGATTCGAACCCGCATCGTCCACGCTAAGCACTCAGCCACCGCCAGTTCCTTTGGGAGGCATCATGTGTTAGGGGCACGGCCTCCTGTACCTGATTCTTGTGGGTGTTTTTCATGTTCATGGTACAGAAGAAGCCTTGTCAAACTATCACTAGGCTCATAACACTACCCATGGAAGTACCCACAACAACCTCTATGATAGTCTTGTCAGTCTATCACAAGGCTCATAACACTACCCATGGAAGTACAAACACAACAACCTCTACCAAAGCCTTGTCACACTATTACTGGGCTCATAACACTACCCATGGAAGTACCCACAACAACCTCTATGATAGTCTTGTCAGTCTATCACAAGGCTCATAACACTACCCATGGAAGTAAAAACACAACAACCTCTACCAAAGCCTTGTCACACTATTACTGGGCTCATAACACTACCCATGGAAGTACAAACACAACAACCTCTACCAGAGCCAAAGCTATTACTGGGCTCATAACACCACCCATGGAAACACCCACAGACACAACCCAGGACTCTCACCGCATCACAGCCGTCAAAGTAGGAGCGTCTCGGGGATTCTGTCCGGCCTGCTCCTTCTGGCTGCTGCGTGTGTGGGGTCAGTGATGCCTTGAGGGGCGAGCGGCAGGTTAGTCAGGAGGCGGAGGGGATGATGGAGGGGCTGGCCACCACCACCACCACCCACACCACTGCCATCCTTGGTCAGTCTGTGCTCCTGGTCACCCTGGTACTCCACACTCCTGTTGAAAAGGTGGACTGAAATCAACACTGTACTGGCTGGCCTTGTTCTGCTGATCAGGCTACACTGTGCAGGAATAGTGGTGCTCATACTGTCCTGTCTACATGTCTCCTCTGCTCCAATTTATCCTTAACTCCTTGACTGCGAATTCCTACAAGAAGACATCACCAAGCTACAGGAGTGGAGCAAAATGTGGCTGCTACAATGCAATGAAGAAAAATGTAAAGTCCTGCACCTTGGGAGGGGATATCCAGCACACCAATATACCACATTGGAGACACTCCACTATCGACCACAGAGGCAAAGAAAGTCTTGGGAGTATATGTTACCAGGCTACCAGTGAAGGCGACATCTGTGCCAATCTCAGCGGACGGGCTACATTTGTGGGTGTTTGTTAAGGCAAAATCCGTGCCAATCTCAGCGGACGGGTTACATTTGTGGGTGTTTGTTAAGTCTTGTGTTTCTGCACGCACCACTGCCACTTCAGTCATAAAAAAGATCTGTAATCCTTCAACAGAACACATCACTGTTTGTAGGTTTGACCACTCATGAGAGCAAATGTACCTGAAAAAAAGTAGTGTGCCTCACCAATAGCATTTAATTGGTGTCTGAAAAATGGCATTATTTAAGTGATCTTGAAATACATACCCATATAAGGGGCTGATTGCTGCCTCCATCCCAGAAACTTCACCCAGTTTTCCCATTTACAACTTTCCTAGCACCAGATTTGTTTTGCTGAAATAATAGACTTCTGACTGATTTGTCATGAGTAATATAAAACACCTTAACCCCTTGACTATGGATTCCTACAGAAGACATCACCAAGCTACAGGAATGGGACAAAAAGTGGCTGCTACAATTCAATATGAAGAAAATGTAAAGTCCTGCACCTTGGGAGGGGATATCCAGCACACCAATACCACATGGGAAACACTCCACTATCCACCACAGAGGCAGAGAAAGACCTGGGACTATATGTTACCAGGCTACCAGTGAAGGGATATCCAGCACACCAATACCACATGGGAAACACTCCACTATCCACCACAGAGGCAGAGAAAGACCTGGGACTATATGTTACCAGGCTACCAGTGAAGGGATATCCAGCACACCAATACCACATGAGAAACACTCCACTATCCACCACAGAGGCAGAGAAAGACCTGGGACTATATGTTACCAGGCTACCAGTGAAGGATATCCAGCACACCAATACCACATGAGAAACACTCCACTATCCACCACAGAGGCAGAGAAAGACCTGGGACTATATGTTACCAGGCTACAAGTGAAGGGATATCCAGCACACCAATACCACATGAGAAACACTCCACTATCCACCACAGAGGCACAGAAAGACCTGGGACTATATGTTACCAGGCTACCAGTGAAGGCCAAATCCATGACCATCACAGCGGACGGGTTAAGCTAAACTTGATAAACTGAGATTTGGAGACAGGACCCCATGTATCATGTATATCACAACTAAGTAAATACAACTAGGTATGTACACCATTTAAAACCACAGAGCAGAGAACACCTGAGCCCGACATCATTCTTTTCTTTTGTGAGTGTTTCTCGCAGAATAAGTGAGCATTTACACCTCTAACATTCTGGTCGTCATCGATGAGTCACTGTTGAGGAAAAAGTTAATGGATAAACATAATCCAGCAGAGAGGGAGAGAGGGAAGTGGAGAGGGAGAGAGGTGAGGGAGAGAAAAGAAAGTGGGGAGAGAGAGGGAAGTGGGGGGGGAGAGAGGAAGGGAGGGAGAGAGATGGAAGTGGGGAGGGAGAGAGGGAGATGGGGAAGGAAAGAAAGAAGTGGGGAGATAAAATGGAAAGTAGGGAGGGAGGGAGTGAAGTGGGGAGGGAGAGAGGGAGGAAGGGAGGGAGAGAGAGGGAAGTGGGGAGGGAGAGAGGGAACTGGGCAGGGAGAGAGGGAAGAGGGGAGGGAGAGAGAGGGAACTGGGCAGGGAGTGTGAGAGAGCGAGCTTGGGCAGTAGTAGTAGTAGTAGTAGTAGTAGTAGTAGTAGTAGTAGTATAGTGAATCCACGAGGAACTGGTGGATTGGGGGGTTTCTGCGGGGATCTCTCCTCCCGTACCACGCTGCCACATCTCTTGTCTCCAATTGTGGGATTAGAGTCAAGGTGTTAAGTGGACCACCATTACCCTCCCTTCATTTCCTCCTCCTCCTCCTCCTCCTCCTCTCTCTCTCTCTCTCTCTCTCTCTCTCTCTCTCTCTCTCTCTCTCTCTCTCTCTCTCTCTCTCTCTCTCTCTCTCTCTCTTCTCTTTTCTACTCTTCTCTTCTCTTCTCTTCTTTCTCTTCTCTTCTCTTCTCTTCTCTCTCTTCTCTCTCTCTTCTCTCTCTCTCTCTTCTCGTCTCTTCTCTTCTCTTCTCCTCTCTTCTCTCTCTCTCTCTCTCTCTCTCTCTCTCTCTCTCTCTCTCTCTCTCTCTCTCTCTCTCTCTCTCTCTCTCTTCTTCGGGGACGAGAATACAGGCTGTTTGTCGTGCACTCATGATCCAGTTTGGCGCAGACTCTTTCAACAGTTCTTTCACTAACATTAGTGGCTCTTGCTGTTCTTGCAGTTACTCTTGTGAGTGGTATGATAAATCCTCTGTTGTTTTTTCGTCTAAAAAGTACTTGTTTACATTGTAAATGAGTTCTTTCTCGCGGCTGTGCAGCCAAGGACGTGGAGAGGCAGGGAGAGGGAGGAGGGAGAGGTGAGCAGGCCACCCATGGGCCCACCAGCTGACCCTTCCATGACCTTGAGAGAAGTGACCTGGGCTCTGGATGTGTAGAATGACAACGTTGGAATACAACCCTGTCAAGCGTCGTGGTATTTATACAAAATATTTGTTATTATCTTAAAAACGAAACAATCAACGCTATATGACCTTATTGGATTATCCAATTATTCAATTAAATTCATTTAAAGGTAGTAAATAACTGGCATATGAGAGGAAGCGAGAAGTGTTGAGAGTGTGTGGCAGGGTGCAGGGGCTGAGGCTGACCCACCTCTCACCCCCATCTGCCAGTTCCTCCTGGATTGACTATAGTAGTAGAAAGTAGTATCGAAGAGTGGAGGCTGGTAGGGAGGTTGGTTGGGTGAGGTGTGGGGGTAAGGACAGAGGCAGGAGCAGGAAAGGGGATGACAGAGGAAGGGGTTGGGTTTTAAATAACAACTCTACAGCATGTCACAACCCACTGCCTCCAGAACAACAAGCCAAGCCACCAAAACTCTGTGCACCTCACCACTAAAGTTATGATTTCGTTGTGGTCTAGGAAGTCCTCAGAAGTTAGCATGCCTCTACTACACACACACACACACACACACACACACACACACACAGCCTTAGTGATGGAACACGGGCGGCTTGTGCTGGACTGAACTCTAGTGGTGAAGTACAGAGGGTTGTATTGAAGGTAAGGCATCATGACATTCTAAATCTTACTGTAGAGCGACATCACTCCAGCAATGTTATCACTTCCATCCCATAGCTTGTCCAAATCTACTTCCCTTCCTCTCCCTCTCTCTCAGCCATCCCATCTGCTACTACTACTTTTTTTTTTACAATAAAGGAAACAGCTTAGGGGCCAAAGAAAGAAAACAATAATGAAAAAAAAGCCTACCAATCACTGCTCCTATAAAAAAGTTGAGGAGTGGCCAAAAGAAATCAATTTACTATTACTACTACTACTACTACTACTACACAGCACTCACCCGTCCAGTCTTGAGGTGAGCTGCTTGGCCAGAAAGGGAGAGTGTGGATGGGGCAGCCGTGGCCACCCTCGCTGTGCTGGCCTCTGCCCTGCCTGACGATGGCCTGCCCTGTATGCCGGGGCCATGGCCATCCTTGTGCCTCAGCCCCACACACCCTGAGGAGAGGAGGGCAGTGTGTGAGGGGGAGTTGCTCACAAAGAGACTGCTGGGGGAGTGGACCGGGCCTGGCTGTTGGCTGTGTGAAGGGTACAGGCAGGAGGAGAGGGAGGGAGGGAAGGAGAAAGGTGGGGAGGGAGAGAGAGAAGTAAGGAGAGAGGGAGGGAAAAGAAGGGAGGGAGAGAAGGAAGTAAGGAGAGAGAGAAAAATAGAAGGGAGAGAGAGAGAGAGAGAGAGAGAGAGAGAGAGAGAGAGAGAGAGAGAGAGAGAGAGAGAGAGAGAGAGAGAGAGAGTTGACAATGTAATTTTTTTGTTTGTTTTAACAATAAAGGAAGGAGATCAAGGACAACAAAAAGAAAGTGTATAAAAAGCCCACTAATCGCTGTTCCTATAAAAGAGAGAAGTACAGACACAGGTTTCTGAGGCTACTGACAGCAATCTCTACTCTGTTCCCTCCTACTATCTCTATCATAAATTTCAATCCAAAGCTGGATGTTGCGCCTACGTGCGCAACGACATCACTTGCTCTCGTGCCCACGACCTTGACTCTTCTGAATTTTCCACCATCTGGCTAAGACTTCATTGTCACTCTATTACTAAATACATCTGTGCTGTTTATCTCTCACCTAACTCTACCAACTATGTAAAATTCTTTGACTATTTGAATTCTAAAGTGGAGCACATCTTGACCCACTCTACCTTCGCTGAAATCTCCATCCTAGGAGAGATTTCAATGTTCACCACCAGCTTTGGCTTTCATCCTCTTTCACTGACCATCCTGGTGAACAAGCCTACAACGACCTAGAGCAGTTGGTCCAGCACCCTACACGTATTCCCGACCGTCTTGGAGATCGGCCCAACATTCTAGACCTCTTCCTTACCTCAAACCCTTCTGCTTATTCTGTCACACTGTTCTCTCCATTGGGCTCCTCCGATCACAATCTTATTTCTGCATCCTGTCCTATCGCTCTGTACACCCCTCTGGACCCACCAAAGAGGCGATGCTTCTGGCATTTTGCTTCAGCTAGGTGGGACGACCTGAGATGTACTTTTCCATTCCCGTGGAATGATTATTGCTTCCAGGATAGAGACCCTCTGTGTGTGCTCAGCGCATCACAGAGGTGATTATCTCTCTGGAATGGGCATACATTCCTCGTTCTTTCTCTACTCCTCACGCTAAAAGCCTTGGTTTAATCATGCTTGTTCTCGTGCTGTCAATGATAGAGAGGTAGCTCACCAAAAGGTACCAGAGCCTTCAAACTAATGCTAATTATGAACTTTACATTTCTTCCCAAATCGTGCCAAATCTATTCTCCGACTAACCAAAATTCTTTCATTAATAGAAAATGTCAAAACCTTGCTTTCTCTAACTCTTCCCGTGACTTCTGGCATCTAGCCAAAACATCTCCTCCAACTTCACTTCTTCATCTTTCCCTCCACTCCTCAGTCCTGACAGCAACACTGCCGTCTCATCTATCTCTAAGGCTGAACTCTTCTCTCAAACTTTTCTAAAACTCCACTCTGGACGATTCTGGGCATATTCCTCCTACTCATCCCCCTCTGACTCCCTTTATGCCTGTTATAAAGATTCTTCAAAATGATGTTTTCTATGCCTTCTCTGGCCTCAATCCTCAGAAGGCTTATGGACCTGATGGAGTGCCTCCTATTGTCCTTAAAAACTGTGCCTCCGTGCTGTCACCCTGCCTGGTCAAACTCTTTCGCCTCTGCCTGTCAACATCTACCTTTCCTTCTTGCTGGAAGTATGCCTTCATACAGCCTGTACCTAAGAAGGTGACCATCAATCCTCAAACTACCGTCTATTGCTTTACTTTCTTGTCTATCTAAAGCTTTTGAATCAATCCTTAACGGAAGATTCAAAAGCACCTTCCACTTCTGACCTTCTATCTGATCGTCAGTATGGGTTCCGCAAGGGCGTTCTACTGGTGATCTCCTAGCCTTCTTAAATGACTCTTCGTCATCCTCTCTAATCCACTTCGTAGAAACTATTTCTATTGCGCTGGACATATCAAAGCTTTTGATAGGGTCTGGCACAAATCTTGCTTTTCTAAACTACCCTCCTACGGTTTCTATCCTCTCTGTACCTTTATCTCCAGTTTCCTTTCTGACCGTTCTATTTCTGCGTGGTAGACGGTCACTGTTCTTCCCCTAAATCTATTAACAGTGGTGTCCCACAGGGTTCTGTCCTATCTCCTCTTTTCTGTTGTTCATTGATGATCTTCTTTCAAAAACGAACTGTCCTATCCATTCCTACGCCATTGATTCCACTCTGCATTATTCAACTTCTTTAATAGAAGACCCACCCTTCAGGAACTTAACGACTCAAGGCTGGAGGCTGCAGAACGCTTAGCCTCAGACCTTACTATTATTTCCGATTGGGGCAAGAAGAACCTGGTGTCCTTCAACGCCTCAAAAACACAGTTTCTCCACCTATCCACTCGACACAATCTTCAAAACAACTATCCCCTATTCTTTGACAACACCCAGCTATCACCTTCCTCAACACTAAACATCCTCGGTCTATCCTTAACTCAAAATTTTAACTGGAAACTTCATATCTCATCTCTTACTAAATCAGCTTCCTCGAGGCTGGGCGTTCTGTACCGTCTCCGCCAGTTCTTCTCCCCTGCACGGTTGCTGTCCATATACAGGGGCCTTGTCCGCCCTCGTATGGAGTATGCATCTCACTCCACTCCACTCACACAGCTCTTCTGGACAGAGTGGAGGCTAAGGCTCTTCGTCTCATCAGCTCTCCTCCTCATACTGATAGTCTTCTACCTCTTAAATTCCGCCGCAATGTTGCCTCTCTTTCTATCTTCTATCGATATTTCCACGCTGACTGCTCTTCTGAACTTGCTAACTGCATGCCTCCCCTCCCAAGTGGCCCCGCTGCACTCTACTTTCTACTCATGCTCATAAGAACATAAGAACATAAGAACGCAGGAGTCTGCAAGAGCCGGTAGGCCTGCATGAGGCAGCTCCTGACCCCTAGCTCCGTGTATCTAACCCCACCTAATATCGCTGTCCATGAATTTATCTAGTCTATTTTGAATGTGACAATTGTATTAGCACTCACCACATGACTGCTAAGCCTATTCCACTCATCCACCACCCTGTTAGTAAACCAATTTTTTGCCTATGTCCCTGTTGAATCTGAATTTATCCAGTTTAAACCCGTTACTTCGTGTCCTACCCGGTTCTCTTACCAACAAAACCTTATGAATGTCTCCTATTAAAGCCCTTCATCCATTTATAAACCTCGATCAAGTCTCCTCACACCCTTCGGTTTTTTAGACAAAGCAAGTTTAACTGTTAAGTCTTTCCTCATTTGGCAAATTTCTTAACCCGTGAATCATCTTAGTCATCTTTCTCAGCACCGATTCTAACATTTTGATATCCATTCTATAGTAAGGTGACCAGAACTGAGCCGCATAGTCAAGATGAGGTCTAACTAATGCTAATTAAAGCCTGAGGATGACTCTGGCGCTCCTGTTGCTTACGATCCTTGAAATGAATCCCAGCACCCTGTTCGTTAAATTTCTAGCTTGAATGGATTGTGGCTTTGGACGGATAAGAGTTCATTAAGACCACTAAATCCCTCTCGCACCCAGACCTGTTTATGGGAGTGTCATTTAATCACTAGTTATGTGATGGGTTGTTACTACCAACACTCAGAATACTCCACTTCCTGATATTGAACTCCATCGGCCATGTCCCCGCCTAGTCATACAATCGGTTTAGTTCATCCTGGAGAATACTAGCGTGCTGATCCGACCTAATTGCACTACCGATCTTGGTATCATCAGGATATTTACAGACATCACTACTAATATCTGTATCTAAGTCATTGATATAAATAATAAACAAAAGTGGACCCTAATACCGAGCCTTGTGGGACCCCACTCGTAACACATCCCCAGTCAGATCTTTTACCATTGATTTGCACTCTTTGCTTCCTATTGCTAAGCCACGCCTTGACCCAGTTCAAAACTTTACCCTCTACTCCGTGAGCCTGTAATTTAAGCAACAGTCGTTGATGAGGAACTTTGTCAAACAATCCCTATACTGTCCAAACCCCTTGTGCAAGAGTTAACCAGCATCTTCACTCTTTCATCCCTCACGCTGATAAACTCTGGAACAATCTTCCTTCATCTGTATTTCCTCCTGCCTACGACTTGAACTCTTTCAAGAGGAGGGTATCAGGACACCTCCTCCCGAAATTAACCTCTGATTTTGGACACTTCTTTAACCTCTGTTCGGGAGCAGTGGTAGCAGGCCTTTTTCTTTATTTTCTTTGCGCCCTTGAGCGTCTCTCCTTAGCTATAAAAAAAAAAAAAAAAAAATCCAGCCAAATTGTGGAGTCCATTTGGGCGGTGGACGTGAATTCAGCCCACACGGATTCAGCCCATGGAATTCAGCCCACGAGATTCAGCCACGGAATTCAGCCCACGCGGAGTTCAGTCCACACGGATTCAGCCAAGAATTCAGCCCACGCGGGATTCAGCCCACACGGATTCAGCCACAGGATTCCGCCCACGGAATTCAGCCCACGGAATTCAGCCCACACGGAATTCAGCCCACATGGGATTCAGCCCACGCGGGATTCAGCCCACGCATGATTCAGCCCACACGGATTCAGCCCACATGAGATTCAGCCCACACGGGATTCAGCCCACGCGGGATGCAGCCACAGGATTCAGCCACACGGATTCAGCCCTCGGAATTGCGAATGTGAACACACCCTCTCTCTCATCACGTATATATATATATATATATATATATATATATATATATATATATATATATATATATATATATATATATATATATATATATATATATAAAGGTTTGCTATAGTGCTCAACCTCCTCGTGGTGCAAGCTGGGTTCGGCGAATAGAGCACTAACTACTGTAAAATAATGAATAGTCAAAAGAATAATATTGCTTTAAGTTATTTACTTTTCTTTTCTAAAATCCGTTCAGTAGAAATGGTCATATTTCTAAGGGTTCCATGTCAATTAAACCCCTATTCAACTCAACAGTGTGGGCCCGTGAGTTAAGTCCCGTGTGGGCTGAATCCTGTGTGGGCTGAATCCCGTGGCCTGAATCCCGTGTGGGCTGAATCCCGTGGCCTGAATCCCGTGTGGGCTGAATCCCGTGTGGCTGAATTCAGTGGGCTGAACTCGTGTGGCTGAATCCTGTGGACTGAACCCGCGTGGGCTGAACCTGGGGCTGATCCTGCGGGCTGAATTCCATGGGTTGAACTGCGTGGCTGAATTCCGCGTGGGCTGAACTCGTCCCGTGGCTGAATTCCGTGGGCTGAATCCGTGTGGGCTACCTGTGTGGGCTGAATTCCGTGGGCAGAATCCCGTGGGCTGAATCCCTGTGTGGGCTGAATTCCGTGGGCTGATCCGTGTGGGCTGAATTCGTGGGCTGAATTCCGTGGGCTGAATCCCGTGCGGCTGAATACAATGGAACCCATTTGGGCTCCTCCTTCTCCCTCTGCTCTGACAGCCAACACCTGTCTCTTGCTCTCATGTAAGGCAAAGGTAACATAGGAGAGGAAGGGACAGGTGTTGGGACTGTGTGGCAGAGCGGAGGGAGAATGGACTCTGGAGCCTGTCCAAACGGACCCGACAATTTGGTTGGACTCTAGGGATGTACCGACACCAAAATTTTGACCAATACTGATACCCCAATATTTGACCGATAGCGATACCTGTGCACTGATTAAATTTTTATACAACAACTCCAGCCGCTAAAGGGCAACATCAAATGTTAAGAAAAAAAGACCCACTACTCGTTGCTCCACCATACAAGGAAGTGCAACACACACCCCATGAGTTTCGACAAGGGGCGAGAGGAGGCGCCTCATGAGGTCTACTTGACTCAACTAGGTTAGCTTTATTAATTGCACACACATTTTGGGCAGAAGACTGTGAAGAGATCCCAGACCCTGGCAGCGTGCTCCGCTGGGAGCGACAATCTGACCGACTGGAGGCAGCCAATTGAGGCAAGTGAGGTGGAGTGGAGGGGCTCCGCCAATCCCGCGCCGAAGCTACTAAACCTGTGTATTGTACGCGTCCGCAGCCAAAGGCTACACTGTACTAAGTATTATACACAGTACCCTCTAGAGTTTCGCGCTTGTTTCATTCCGAAGTTATGGCGCTAAACTCGAGGATCGCGAAACTCGAGGTATTGAAATCCATGTAAGAGCGCTTTTTTTTTTTTTTTTACTTTACCTCCTTGTTATCACAATTTTTCGACTTTACTCCTTGTTATCTCAAAATACGTACCTTGGTAATAGGCAGAAAATGGGAAGTGAGAACAGGTTGTTTTAAGCCGCAGTTGAAGGCTGTCTCACAATTCTGGCAGTTCTGAAACTCTGAATACACGCTTGTGATCCACGTGGTGTTGTCTGCTAAAGTAAGGGTGATCGCTCGCGGTCACCCGTGGACAGTTGGACAAACCTATATTTTTCTGGTAGTTTTCTGTGTTGTGAAATAATCTGCTAACTCTTTATGTTAAAAAATTATTAATCACTCATATCATGATTGACTTTTCAATGCCTATTGAATGTAAACTGCTGCCGCCACCGCAAAATAACTCCCAGAGAGGCTCAACTTGCTTACAGTTGCCATATTTCCATCAGCGCACACAAAGATCACACCCGGACATACTAGAAAAAAACCAGGCAAATTAATACTTTTAATGCGTATTCCCACACGTGTGGTGGACACAGAATTACTAATTTCATTGAGGGAGATATTTCTCACAACACCGGCGATGTAGTGGACGTTCTTCTTCTTTAACCTGTAATGCTTAGTATCGCATCCTAGGTCCTCCTTCTCCACAACATGCACTTAGGGTCGCTTTCACAGTCATTTTGTTTGCTTTGGTCGTTAACCATGGCGGCGATCGCCGCTATAGTATTTCCGCGTGAAGCTGGTCGATGGGCAGTGGTGGCTGCAGGGTTAGCCCAGCACCGCACTAACCAAACACTTTCAGCATCTCTCGCCTCGTGTGCAGCCGCCACTACCCCATCGGCCAGTTTCACGTGAAATACTAAGCGACGTCACAACATTACCAGATTGTCGTACTCAGCCGATTATATTTCCCGACATCTTACCCCTAAACTGTCTTCTGGGCTCCAATAACGAAACTCATTTATAGTTATCGTTAAAAGAGTTAGATGTTTCCTGGCAATAGTTAGGCGTCAGAAACCGATAAATACTATGCTTGAGTACAACAATCTGGCAACGGTGAGCGGCGATCGGCGCCATTGGTAACGATCAAAACAAATAAAGTGACTGTGAAAGCAGCCCTAAGTTACTTAACAGTGCGCACTTATACACTTCACCCTGAGCTTAGGTGTTTTTCTGTCCTTTTCTCTCGCTGATTTTGCTGTTCTATGCCCTTTTGCTACTTTTCACTATTACTTTTCACCGTCGCTGCCATGCATTACAGGTCAGAAGAAGAAGAGGAAACAACACCGGGAGATCTACAATTTTCATTGACTGGAGAAAAAGTTTTCTGGACTGTGGTTCCCCAGCACGGGGTGTTCTCTTATCTTGTTAGTCAAGTAGTAAGCAAAGCAGCTCTGCCAGTCCAATTTACGAGTCTCTTGGTGGGCCATCTTCCACTGCTCCTCAGCCACTGCCGTCGTCTGTTTGTTTACATGCAGCCGTGAGGTACCCACGTACCCACGCTCGTACTCACAACCGTTTTCCATTCGTAAGGACAACCAACAACTTGCTCCCGGTTGGGCACACAGGCAACCGTGGTTGCCCATAGCCCCAATGGTTGGACACCGCCTTTTAAGGCAGCACGCATGACGCCGACGGTAGGTAGACGTGACCCGTATATTTCAGAGCAACGCAAAATTCGTGGCGGTAATGCACGAAACTCGTGATGGTAAGAATTTAGGATTAAGCGTTAAACTAGAGGATCGCGAAACTCGGATAGCGCGAAACTCAAGAGGGTACTGTGCTTGTATTGAAAGTAATATGAATCATATTGTTTAAAGTGATGAAAATTAAATCGCGGTAAATTCCAAACTATGTAGTATCATGATCCTAGATAATTACATTTTTCTAATATTTTTTCAGTAAATTAGAAAATCCAATTTCTATTGAACAAAATTATATTTGTAACGAGTGACATGCGACGTACAAAACTAGTTCAGGTATCGGTATCAGCAGAAAATCAGCCGATACCAATACTCATATAATGTGCCGATACCAATATTCATAAAATGTGCCGATACCACCGATACCAATACATCAGCACATCCCTAGTAAAAAGTGGCCAAACGAGAGGTCAGAGTGCTTAAGAATACTGGCTTGCTTACCTGCCTTGCCCTGCGCCTCGGCAAGGGTTGTGCGCATCTTCTCCAGCAGCATGAAGGCCTGCCTCTGGTCACCTTGGCTGGGGCTTCTCATCAGATGCCTCCACTCTGCAGATTTCATTCTTGGCGGCTCCCTGCGCGGCCGTCCTCCACAGGGTGGGGTCACACGCCTCCCTGAACCGTGACGCCTCCTCATCTGAGCTGCTGGAGCCAGACGTGGTCCTCGGCAACACAGCTTCTTAGTCTTCTTGAGGGCTCTATCACTGTGAGCGGCCTGGCAGGTGCTTACTCTCCCCTACACTGCACACCTGGGGACAAGCATTGCACTGAATGACACACCCAGAGAAATACCCCATCCCTCTCTCCTTGGCCCCACTGTGATACCTTACTAGATTTACATACTTGGCTTCTCTTATTTCAACAACACATCAGAGCTTGACACTTTTTGCTCGGACAAAACGTACTCTTCAGCTTCTTTTCCTACTATTGTCCATGGAAATGGCTGAACGGGAGTCAAGTGGAGGAATGCTCCTGTTATGTGGCGTTAGGTCTAATTAGATTATTATTATTATTATTATTATTATTATTATTATTATTATTATCATTATTATTATTATTATCATCATTATTACCGAGATTCATGAAAGGGCTCCGATTATCTAACCTAATCAAAACAAACACCTACCTAATATAACCTAACTTGACCAAACCTAACTAAAGCATATCTAACATAACTATGACCTAATTAACCTAGCCCCCCAAGCTGCCATGTGCTAGGCCGCACTCTTATACTTTATACTGTTATAAATCAATATTTTGCAGTTTCTTAAGTTTTCTGTAGGGTATTAACCCTTTCACGCACCAAAAGTTTAATAAGTTTCTCTTTCCACTGCGACATCCGTCTGGGGCTCCCCAGGGGGCTTTGCGGAATGGCCTGACTGTGCGGCGAAAAAAAAATTCATGTCATCAATTTCAGCCACGGGTATTCTTTTTTCCTGGCATTATTATACATCGTTCATTTTGGAAGAGATTCTGCCTTATGAAGGAAAAAATATCAAGAAATGCAAATAAATAGCAAAGTTTACCAACTTCGAAAAAAAAAATTGATTAAAGAAAAATAATAAATGCTTACGTTCATCACCTCGTAGCTCAAAACTTTTGGAGACGACTTTTTATGATTTATATGCCAATAAAAGAGGATTATTTTTATGAGGATTCCAACGCTATTATTGGAATTTTCATACGACCAGTAATTCTTGAGAAAATGGAGGAAAACTTTATTTTTCTATCTCTTCTGTTCTCTCCAGTAGAAGAAACAGCCAAGGGCAGCAAACACAACACAACGGGCAGGTCAAGGCGGTCAAAACAGAAGTCAATTTTGTCTGGAATAGAGTTTTGATAATAATAACAGACATAACTATTAGCGCACCGCACTTATTTGCTGTCTGGAACAACTTCGCCAGACGCAATAATAATCATAATAAATAACACTAAGTCTCTCCCCGACACTCTCTGCTGGAGTTTGTTTTTACTGTTTCCACCATCACCATCATAATCATCATCATGCTCTGTACAAATGTGTCTCAAATTCTCTTTACTTGATAGTTTCTTAGCCAGATTTTCTAATATAACAGTTACTTGTCCCTAGGAAAATAAAACAAAATATCGTATCACGGCATGATCACTTTACATTGGAAGTAAGAATAAATTTCATCAAACTGTAATCCAGCCTTACCAGGCTCCAGAGACAATTTAAAGGGGCAACAGTCCGCGCTCACAGGCTGCCTGCTGAGAGGCAGCTCAGCCACGGGCAATTATCACATCAAATCCAAAGGCACGAGAGAGTTGACCATTAGTTTATTTTATAGGTCTAGCTTGAATCTTTGTTTCAAAAAATTTTGATGCAATTTTGAACGATACTTTATTTTTGGCGAATTTTTAAAAAGTTTTTTGACGCGTTTCGAGTCAAAAGCTCAGATGCAGACGATTCCATTTTGACGGGAATGACATCACGGTGCGTGAAAGGATTAATTACTGCACTGCACTAGAGTATATAATACCGTACAACACATAATATAATGTAAGAATTAGCCTCATGCGAGATGGCTGCCCTTATTTCCATATCAGCCTCCATCCCACATGAGGCTAACTCTGACATTATGTGTTGTATCATTACTCTCAATGCAGTGCAGTAACTACTAACTAATGACTTTTGGAAAATTGAATACCAAAATAATGATGTATAAAGTTAATGACCGCAGCCTAGCTCATCGTATTTTGGCAGCGGAGGGTCAGGTTAGATTATATTAGATTCTGATTTATCAAATTTGTTAAGTTCAATTGTTTACAATAAATATGTGATACACCATTGCTGACCATGGCAGAAGAGGAAGCGACGGTCATCATCATATTTTACGAGAGGGCTGCCTTTAGTGCCATATTAGCAGAAAAATTACACTAACACTAAGGAGCGGCAATAAAGGAAATGTTGGCTGTTGTTGAAAAAGGGTCAGCCACCTCTTGCTGTGTTAAATTACATTATGGATGCTTTTTTTGTCCCTGAATGCAATGCAGTAAAGAATGACTTTCAGTTATTAGAAGAAATTTTGATATAACAATGCAAAACATGAAAACACAGGGGGGGGGGCGTTAGGTAGGTTGTTAAATTAGATTAGTTTAACATGTTTAGTGCAGCGCGGCTGACTACCCTTCACCCTTCACATATTCCAGAGTATAAAATATGGATAGACGGATGTTCTACAGCCACTCCGCGTCATCTGCAGAGAATGACAATGACCCCGATGATGATGCAAGTTTGGATGATTCATCTGATTCAACCTCCAGGACAGAAATGATATCAGTAATGAAGGCAGCAAGGTGGCTTCAAAGATAGCATAAAAGGTGTCCACTTTGTCAGGTGTGTGAGGAAAACCCATACATGTGTGTCTCATGTTTTGCCACCAAGCATGCTTGAAATGGAACTGGCATTGTATAGCTTATAAATTATTTACCCCAAACACACAACACATACCATGCCAAACAACCTGTACTGCTGGCCGGGCTTCATATAACCAGCCACCTAAAACATTAAAGAAACAACTCCCTAGTAGAACACACGCCCCACCTTGACTCTCACCACACACCTGTACACCCAACACCTGCCCCAACACTCTCACAGCCCCCAACACCTGCCCCAACACTCACACAGCCCCCAACACCTGCCCCAACACTCTCACAGCCCCACAACACCTGCCCCAACACTCACACAGCCCCCAACACCTGCCCCAACACTCTCACAGCCCCACAACACCTGCCCCAACACTCACACAGCCCCCAACACCTGCCCCAACACTAACACAACCCCCAACACCTGCCCCAACACTCACACAGCCCCCAACACCTGCCCCAACACTCTCACAGCCCCCAACACCTGCCCCAACACTCACACAGCCCCCAACACCTACCCCACCACTAACCCAGCCCCAAAAACCTGCCCCAAAAATAACACATCACCCAACACCTGCCCCAACACTCACACAGCCCCCAACACCTGCCCCAACACTCACACAGCCCCCAACACCTGCCCCAACACTCACACAGCCCCCAACACCTGCCCCAACACTCACACAGCCCCCAACACCTGCCCCAACACCTGCCCCAACACTCACACAGCCATGCGACACACTGCCCCGGCGGCCGAGAGGTAAACAAACACCTTTTTCCCTCCTCAACGCCTTTAGCGGTTTACTTAAGGGCTGCCATTGTCTGTGAAGTCTCGTACGCAGCTGCTGAAGGCTGGAGCACTGTAGCAATACTCGGATATAGCGTAAAATACCTGCAATGATGAGGATGCCGGATTCAAGATAGTAGTAGTAGTAGTAGTAGTAGTAGTCGGTCGGGAGCGGAGTTTTGCCTTTGTAACGGCACTCCCTGATGTGTCTGCTGTCTGGGTCTATTGTTTTCCTTTTTCTTTCATTCTTTTTTCTCTTATTGTCCAAAACTTGTGTACTGTTGTTTTCGTTTGTTCGGTGTGTTCATTTTCAAATAAAAAATTTCCAATGGTGTCGTCCTCTTCTTCCTCGTACGTAAGGCTGTTGCAGCCTCGCGCACAATACTGTTATGCCGGACGTGTTACTTGGGTTCCGTGTCGCCGTCAGGAGACTCCGTGGGAGGGAGATATGTAAACACTTTGCACAGCTTCTGTAGTTTAATATTCTTCCTTAGTAGTACACTTCACTTTGACTCTTCACAATTACCACTAGCTTACTATGACTGGGACTCGGACTCCTCTCGCCCTCTTCTCCTATATACATCCAGAACAGTACAGTCTAGAATGTTACAGTATATTTTAGATCATACAAGATCATGTAGCAAAAGTATGTGCGAGTTGGCAACACTTCCCGCCTGGCGCCTGGCCGGACGAGGCTTTCGGCCATATTCTCAGTGAAGCTCTTCCCTCTTCGTCGAAGCGTCTCTTAGAGAGTGTGTTTCCGTTGAAGGGTATGCCCAGTTCCTAACCTTCGAAACAATCTTTCCGTCCTAACTGTGTTGACTGATCCAGAAGTGAGAAATGATTT
Source organism: Eriocheir sinensis (assembly GCF_024679095.1). Classification (NCBI taxonomy): domain Eukaryota; kingdom Metazoa; phylum Arthropoda; class Malacostraca; order Decapoda; family Varunidae; genus Eriocheir; species Eriocheir sinensis. Next base: position 1,237,099 of record NW_026110518.1, read on the forward strand.
ATTTAGAAACGTTAAAGAATTGGCCAAGGATGACAACTTGAAGAACTTTAGAGTGGCCTATGACTTAACCAGGAGGGAAAGACAATAGGATCAGGACTTGTTGAAAAAAGCAAAAAACTTAACGGAGACAGGGAAGGGGAAGCATGTGGTCAGAGGTCCACCCTGGAACAGAAGAGTTGTCTGTGCCTTTTTCGGCACTCTATGATATATTGATTTTTGAGTAGCATAAAAAAATAACCTAGTGTATTAATTTTCATGACCTAAGTATGAAATCTCATCACTGAAGATATTTCATACCCCGAAGTTTTTTATATAACACCGGGCCACGCATGCGCAGTAAGGAGACAACATTTTTTTTCTGAGAGGCGGAAAAGAAGTAGCGATTATCGCTAGTTTGGTTACAAAAGTAACGAAGATACCAATATATATTTATATAAGTAGCGGATGGTCGATAATCCGATTTTGTTATAGGGGTTAAATTATCGCGATAACTTATCGCGATAGCCCAGCTATGGAAATGAGTAATAATAATGAAGAGTTATCAGAGTGATGCTTAGCAAATACAATTAAAAAAAAATAGTGTTAGTCATTAGAGTGGGTTGGGTGTGATTCTAGAGTTTTATCAATGCAGGTAAGGCACACCCAAAAGCTACCTTCTGTTCATCTAAAATTTTGTAACACGTCCAGCCAATGAGACTGAAGTATTCATTGTGAGTCTGTTATAGCAGCTAGAGCCCTGAGGGGGAGATCAAATCTAATAATTTTGGTCATAAGGGCGACGTACAGCTCCCCTCATCAGCTTGGATGTCGATGGGCCCGAGGCGAAGGGTTGCTCCAGTCCTTGTAGCTGTGTCTCTCTCACAATGATTTCCATATCAGGACAGCAGGAGGGCAGTTATGACAGCAAGACACACACACTGCATGTCTGGCACAAGCCTGACCAATGAGAGGGTTTCCTCCCAAGACGAAAAAAGAAAAGTTAGCACAACTCTATCTTCTCAGCGGGCTTGCAGGAAATTCATAAATTTTGTATCCCCTCTGTGGCCTGTTGCTACAGCCAAAGGCAAGGCTACAAGGAGTTGCCACATTAAAAAGCAGCCAAATCCGCTTCCAAAATAGGTAAAATTATGTTTTTAATATCTCGCAGTGTTCGATGGGCCACTAAAAGCGCCCAGAAGCTTTATACACAGGGCCGCCAATGTTGGTTCTCTCTCTATCAAGGGACTCTACCCTGGCCTGGCACTCCTCCAGGGCTTTAAGACCATCACAGGTGCCAGCTGGTTCATGCCACGCCGCCGTCACCTCACCGCTGCCAGCCTTATCCCCACAGGCCATTACTCCTTCCTCCACCCTGACGGCCAGACACACACACCCACCCCAGGCCATTACTCCTTCCTCCACCCTGACAGCCAGACACACACACCCACCCCAGGCCATTACTCCTTCCTCCACCCTGACGGCCAGACACACCCACCCACCCCAGGTCACACCCCAGACAACATAAACACTCTGCTGCACTGCTATCAAGCCTTTACCAGCATAACTAACCCCTCGCTGAAGACTGTAGCCTGAAGATTTCTTACCAGGTCACACCCCAGGCTACTTAAACACTCTGCTGCACTGCTATCAAGCCTTTACCAGCATAACTAACCCCTTGCTGAAGACTCTGGCCTGAAGACTTGTGGCTCAGGTCACACCCCAGGCTTGTTAAACACTCTGCTGCACTGCTATCAAGCCTTTACCAGCATAACTAACCCCTCGCTGAAGACTCTGGCCTGAAGACTTGTGGCTCGGTCACACCCCAGGCTACTTAAACACTCTGCTGCACTGCTATCAAACCTTTACCAGCATAACTAACCCCTCGCTGAAGACTGTGGCCTGAAGACTTCTTACCAGGTCACACCCCAGGCTACTTAAACACTCTGCTGCACTGCTATCAAACCTTTACCAGCATAACTAACCCCTCGCTGAAGACTGTGGCCTGAAGACTTCTTACCAGGTCACACCCCAGGCTACTTAAACACTCTGCTGCACTGCTATCAAACCTTTACCAGCATAACTAACCCCTCGCTGAAGACACTGGCCTGAAGACTTCTTACCAGGTCACACCCCAGGCTACTTAATAGAAGACCCACCCTTCAGGAACTTAACGACTCAAGGCTGGAGGCTGCAGAACGCTTAGCCTCAGACATTACTATTATTTCCGATTGGGGCAAGAAGAACCTGGTGTCCTTCAACGCCTCAAAAACACAGTTTCTCCACCTATCCACTCGACACAATCTTCCAAACAACTATCCCCTATTCTTTGACAACACCCAGCTATCACCTTCCTCAACACTAAACATACTCGGTCTATCCTTAACTCAAAATCTCAACTGGAAACTTCATATCTCATCTCTTACTAAATCAGCTTCCTCGAGGCTGGGCGTTCTGTACCGTCTCCGCCAGTTCTTCTTCTTCTTCTTGGGTGGTTTTATGGGGCTAGTTAGGCTGTGGGGCCACAGCCTCTAGAGCCCCGTCAGTGGTAGTTGGTATCAGGTTTTTGTTTGTCGTTCTGTCACCAGGGTGGAGTTAGATTCTGTCGAGTTGCCCCGACTTCTGCAGGAAGGTTTGCGTACACTTGATGACTTGGAAGGCTGTGTTGGGGTTGAGGGCGTCGCTGCCCAGCAGGTCCTCTAGGGTTGGCCTGTGGATGTGGAGGCTGGTTAGGGATGCTTTGAGGTTGGTGCGGAGGGAGTAGAATCTCGGGCAGTGGAGGAGGAGGTGTTCTGGTGTGTCGGGTTGTGTGGGGCACCATGGGCAGTGTGGGTCCTGGACCATGTTCAAGCGGTGCAGGTGAGCGTTGAGGCGGGTGTGGCCAATCCTCAGGCGGGTGATGGCCTTGTCGAGGGGACGACTGGGGGAGTAGGTCCGCCAGTGCTGGGCAGGGGTGTGTCTGTATCGTCCAAGGGTGAGCTGTCTGAGGTCAACTGTTAGTCTGGTGGTCCAGTGTCTGTTGGAGGACTGTCGGAGGTGGGTCAGTAGGTCACTGTGGTCTGGTGGTCTATCTATTGGCTGGGGGTGTGAGTGTGCCAGGTTGGCCGCTTGGTCCACCACGGTGTTGCCCGCGATGCCAATATGGGAAGGGACCCACTGAAGGTGGACCCGTCTGCCCCCGGAGGTCAGCTGTGCCAGGAGGGAGTGGATGGCAAAGCATAGTGTGTGGTGTGTGTGAGGTTTGTGAGTTGAGATGAGTTGAAGGGAAGTGAGGGAGTCTGTAAAGAGGGAGACAGGTTGGTGTGGGGGAAGTGTTGTTGCTGCTGTGAGGCCTTCCCTGATGGCAAAGAGCTCTGCCCCTAGGATGGTGGTGTGGGGATGGAGCTTCCAGTTTGTGGAGGTGTGTAGGGCTGGGAGGTAAACGGCAGCACTGGTGGAAGGAGGGGAGGGGATGTGGGAGCCATCGGTGAAAATGAAAAAGGTGTTTTTGTATTTTGTGGAGAGGAGGGACAGGAAGAGGGCCTTCCCCTGGTGTGGGCAGTCTGCTTTGGTCCACGGCGACTGAAGGTCAAGGGAAATGAAGGAGGGAAAGGGGAACCATGGACCCAGGGGAGAGAGGTGTGCTAGGGGGGAGAATGGTGGAGGGGTGACGGAGAGGGAGGTGTAGATAGAGAGGGCTCGAGTGATGAATGGGGTGTGAGCTCGGAAGGCCTGTGGGGCTGGAAGTGGGTCAGGTCGGTGTTGGGATAGGACAGTGTGAAGGGAGGAGTGAGGGGAGGATGTTATTCTGTGGAAGGTGGTGACTGTCTTGGTGTTGCGCCTGTGGTCTAGTGAGGGAAGGCCCGCCTCTGCCTGCAGGGCCAGGGTGGGTGACGACCTGAAGGCACCGAGGGCTATCCTAAGTGCGGTGTTCTGCACCACCTGCAGCTGTTGAAGGAGCGTCGGGGAAGCCGAGCCGTAAACCTCACATCCGTAGTCTATTTTACTACGGATGTAGGCACGGTAGAAGTGGAGGAGTGTGACTCTGTTGGCTCCCCACTTGACGCCCGCCAGGGCCCTCATGAGGTTCAGCCGGGGCAGACAGGAGGTTCGGAGGTCACTTATGTGGTGCCTCCATGTAAGGCGAGGGCCATCCAACACTAGACCCAGGAATCTGTGTGTTGTGCGGAAAGGGATGACTGTGCCTGTTAGGTGTGCTTGAGGGATGGCAGGGATGCGGCGACGGGTGAAGCACATGAGGCATGACTTTGGTGCACAGAGGGTGAGGCCCCACTGAGTGCACCAATGGCTGATGGTGTCGAGCCCCCTCTGGAGGAGGGTTTGTGCCTCAGGGAGAGAGGGGGCAGAGCATAGGAGGGAAATATCGTCGGCATAGAGGAAGGTATGAGTGCCAGGAGGGGAAGGCAGATCAGACAGAAGAATGTTGAAGAGGAGAGGGCTTAGGGGCGAGCCTTGGGGAACCCCTCTACGGATAGGATAGGGGTGGGAGAAGGTGTTCCCAATAGAGACAGAGAAGGTTCTACCCGAGAGGAAAGAGCGTATCCAGAGTAGAGGAGTGCCGAAGAGACCCAGAGTGGAAAGTTTAGAGAGGATAGCATTGTGTGAGGCAGAATCAAAGGCTCCTTCAAGGTCAAGAAAGGCGGCCAACGTGAAGCGCCCCCGGCTAAAGCCCTCCTGAACATGATGGTCGAGGTCAAGGAGGGCGTCGAGGGTACCACGGTGGGGCCGGAAACCAGACATGTTGGAGGGAAGGAGATGATTGTGTTCCAACCACCAAGAAAGCCTCGTTAGCACGAGGTGTTCAAAGAGTTTGCTGGTGCAGGAAAGAAGGCTGATAGGTCGGTAAGAGGAGGGTAAGGTGGGGTCCTTCCCTGGCTTTGGCAGTGGAAGCGTGATGGCGTGGCGCCACTGATGAGGGAAAGTGCCTGAAAGCCAGCTATGGTTAAAGATCTGAAGGAGGAAGAGGGAGTAAGCTTCTGGGAGGTGTTTGAGAAATTCATTAGGAATGTCGTCATCCCAGTGGATTTCCCCACCGGCAGCGCAGCTATGGCTGCGGTGAGTTCTTGTGGTAGTAAAGGATTGTCGATAGGGTGGGTGGGAGTTGGTGGGGGTAGGATAGGGGGAGGAACTGGGTCTGGGGAGCCCAGCCGTGTTTGGAAATGGAGGGCTAGGTGTTCCACTTTCTGGGCATCCCCAGCTAGTGGAACACCGTTGTGATGGAGAGGGAACATGAGAGGGGCCTGGGGCCGGACCATCTTCCTGAAGAATAGCCAAGTTTTGGTGAGTGAGGTTGAGAAATCAAGGGATGCGCAGAAGGCGGACCAGGATGCCCTTTTGGCTGACAAGATCGTGCGCTTACAGCGAGCCTCCAATTGGTGGAACCTCCGGCGCAGCTCTGGGATGGGCCTGCGACGCCAGGCATTGAATGCCCCGCGCTTGGCCCTCACCGCAGCCTCGCACTGTCGGTTCCACCAAGGAGTTCGAAGAAGACGCGGGGGCTGGGAGGAGCAGAAGGTGAAGCAATGGGACCCCACTTCCACCAGGGTGTCTGCTAGGGCCCCTACGGCTACGTCAGGAGAAGGGTTGGGAGGGAGAGGAGTGGAGGAGAGGTGGTCGAGGAAGGAGTGCCAGTTGTCAGCCCTAAGGGACCATCGTGGGCGGCCTGAAGCGGGGGGAGGTGGGATTAGTGAAGGGAAGGTAAGGATGACAGGAAGATGGTCGCTGCCGATGTGGGGCCCGGTGGTGATGGTGGTGAGGTGCAAAGGGCCATTACCCAGACAAAGGTCGAGGGTGGATGCCCTGCCTGATGCGGGGTCAATGCGGGTGGGAAGATCAGGAGGGGTGAGGAGGGAGAAGGAGGCACTGCCGGTGAGGAAATCCACTAGGGAGTGCCCCGAACGGTTCTGTTGAGCCGCAAGGAGGGACGGCTCCCAATGAGTGTGGTGGGCGTTAAAGTCACCCATGATGAGTGCTGGGGAGGAGAGCTGATTGAAGAGGTGGCGATATTCTAGTGTTGAGATGTCCTGACACGGGTTGTAAAGGATAAGGACGTCAAGGGGACCCGTGCCGAAGGTGACCCGAACTCCCAGGAACTCTAAGTGTCCCCCCGGGTAAGGAGTGAGGGATAGTTGACAGGAGGGAAGGGGCCGCCGGACCAAAAGCAGTAGGCCTCCGCCCACAACTCCTGCTCGGCGGTCCTTCCTGTAGGGAAAGTAACCAGGGAATGACGGGGAATAGGGGTCAGTGAGCCAGGTCTCACAGACCCCAATGAGAAGAGGAGAGATGGAGGAAAGATAAGTTTTAAATTGTGGAAGTTTATGGTAGAGGGACCTGGCATTCCAGAAAAGGAAGGGGGAGGTTGGTGGAGGGTTCAGGGTGAAAATGAACCAAAGAAGGAAATGAGGGAGGGGAGGGTTTTAGAGAAGCACTCTGAGAGGGAGTGTCCAGCAGAGAGGAGAGAGAAGAAGGTCAGGACGACAGGGGCGAGGCCACAGATGATGGAGGTGAGTGAGTGGGTTGCGGGGGGCTGTTCTGCAGTGTTTACTGATTGAGATGGTGGGAATGGGGTGGCTTGCATGGTAGTGGGCAGCTGTGTGGTGGACAGGGATGGAGGTTGTGCTTGGTTTGTCTGCGGGGAAAGGAGTTGGGATGGGCAGCCTGGGAGAAGGGCGGGTGGGTGAGGAGGCTGGGATTGGGTGGCAGAGGTGTGTCCCGTAAGAGACATGGGGTGAAGGGCAGTTCCTTCTGGGAAGGGGGTGGTAGGGGTGTGCTGTGTGTGGGGTAAGGCGAATAATGTTTTGGGTTGAGGTGTGTCGGGAGAACGTTGTTTCTTTGGGGAGTGAGCTGCGGTCTTGGAGGTGGGTGTGGGAGACAGGGGTTCTCTGGGTGTGGTGCTGTGGGGTGCAGGTGTTCGTGGGGGTGCAGGTGAGGGGCCTGTGGTGCTGAGCGGCTGTGGGGGTGGGGTGCTGGAGCGGTGTGGAGGGAGTGAGAGGGAGGGGAGGTGTTGTGTGGAGCGGCTAGTGGCGCCAGTGTGGTGAGAGGGGGGTGCTGGCTCCAACACCCCAGGGGCAGTCTGCAGAGCGGCAGCGGGGGGGTTTTGAGGTGGTTGACCAGGGCGGAAGGATCCTGGTTTTATTTCCCGCATCCGCTGCCGGGACTCTGGCACGGACAGTTCGTCCCTGGCTAGCTTATTTTGGATGTCCTCTGCTACTGCATGAGCAGGGCAGAGTTTGGAGGTGGGCCTGTGCTCGCCCTGGCAGTATAGGCAGTAAGGATCTCTTGTACAGTCCTTGGCAACGTGGAAACCGCTGCAGGTGCGGCACCTGGCATGGCCCCTACAGGTCCCTGTTCCATGCCCGTACGCCAGGCAGTGGAAGCATTGTAGGACTGGGAGGGTGTGGGGCCGCACTGTGTAGGCTGTGCTGTCAATGGCCACATGCGATGGGAGAGGGCCTTTGAATTTGATGCGGATCGCCAGTCCTGGGGTCTTGGTGCCGTCGACGAATTTGCCGGGAAGCCGGCAAATGGCACTCGGGAGGGAGTGGGATCCTCCCAAAACAGTTAGTTTGTGGAGGATGTCTGAGTCAGTCAGGGCTGTGTCTACTGGGTAGATTCGTCCGTATGTGAATTTGTGGGCAGGGTCTGGGTCAATCACCCGGCAACGGACGGGCCATTCCCCCAGGGAGGTCACGGACTCTGGCGTCTGGGGTAGGTTGTCGAGGTTTGCCACCTCAAAACGTACCCTGCGTGATCCGCAGGGTCCCCTCGATTACCTTCTTTTGGAAGATGGAGCCATGCAGAGCAGTGGCCACCTTGGACGGGTGGATGAAGGAGCGGGTGTGAGTGAAGGACGACATGAATACCACTAGGGGTGGCTTGCCGGTGGGGTCAAGGTTGGAGGTGAAGGCGGGAGCAGGAGTGGGTCCAGGGCCACCTAGGGATCCCTCGGGGGGCGGTTGATGGAGGGGGTCCGTGGGGCCCTGCGGGAGGGCCTGGGTGGCGGGTAGGATGGCGTGCTCGGGGAGCGGGTTGGTGGGGTCAGGGGTGTGGTATGAGACATGATGTTTGTTTTTGTTGGTTGGTACGTCACCGTTTGGAGAGCGTGGCCGTTTGGAGGTGAGGGTGGCGGCGTCCATGTCCTCCACGGGAGGGAGCTGTTGCTGGGGTCCGGCGGGTGAGGCGCCGGATGGGAGAGGTAGGGGGGTGGAGGCGGCCTCGCGGCCTCCTCCCGGGTCAGACGACATCCAGGGGGTTGCCGGGAGTGTCGTGCAGGGTTGAGAGTGGTCTGGTGAAGCACAGTGGACTGGGGTCGGCGCTCAAGGCGAAAAAGGCTGGCTGGGAGCAGGGACTGCTATCCAAGATGGCTGCCGAGCTCCTCTCCGCCAGTTCTTCTCCCCTGCACAGTTGCTGTCCATATACGGTGCTTGCTTGCTTAAAGATTTACCCCCTAAAAAGGGGGAACGGGCCTTTGTCACTGTGGACGGCCCGTCGCAGAGGGGAACCCGCCGCGGGCGTGCGGCGGGTGGGGGAGCCCTTCAGTCGCCGCCTCAGCCACGGGTATAAACCGGGGGGCAGCGACGGAGGAACGGGCCCTCCGAGCTCTGGCTCAGGAGCAGCCCGCTCGTGTGGGCGAGCAATGCAAGCTCGTTGCGGGACGCCTCCGCCGCCGCCACAGCCACGGGTAACAGCCGGCGAGCAGCGACGGAGGCACGGACTCTCTGGGCAGGCGCCCAGCAGACACCCGTAGCGGTGCACGGGCGAGCAGCCGACCGGTCGACTTGACTGCCGCGGTGGGGCCCTAAGCGAGGATGACCAAGCGGGTCAACCACGCCGCAGCAGAAGGACCCCCCAGCTGCTCGCCCGAGGAGTGCTGGCGTTCCACTGATATACGGTGCGGTGGGGCGGTGTTGTTGTTGGTTATGGTCGAATCAGTGTTATCAATATTTTCATTTATATTTCATACCCACCAGAAAAAAGCAAATATATACTTAGCGTAATTAAATGATTGATATGGAAACATATGTTAATGTAAAGGAAAGAAACGGAGCCAGCCACAGCGCCTTTGCAGCTTAAATTTTGTTATATAAATCAATAATTAATCATTTCATACACCTTGATATAGGCTACAACGTTTATTTAGTGACACTATTATTATTATTGTTATGATTATTATTATTATTTTTTGTCATTGTTACTATTATTAGCGTTGCCATTGTTGTTATTGCTATTATTATTAGTATTAGTATAATATTCTTGTCATTATTATTATTCATATTGCTTGTGTTCATACTATCACTACTATCAAAACTACTGCTTACATTATTATCGACGTTAGTGTCATTAATATAATTTTAATACTTTGTTTACTTCTGTTCTGATGCAATTACAATTATTACTCTCTCTCTCTCTCTCTCTCTCTCTCTCTCTCTCTCCTTCACACCGACCTCTCCTGTCTCTTCCCCACCCACCCTCTCTTCACACTATACGCCCATACCCCCGGCCCCCTCGCTCCCCACACCGCACCAACCGCCCCTTGGTTACGCTAACCTCTGTAACCTCGATGCCATGCTGACACTAACAAATTTCTCCACATCGCACTGATAATATCTCCATCCCCACTCTCTTCACCTTTGAAAACAATGTGTCAGCCTATTATATTGATTATAATCCTATCTATATATCTGTCAATGTCGCTAAACTAATAGGAATATTAATATTAGTGTCATTCCACAGTAGATATCACTACTACTTTCAATCATAATCAATAATCAGTCATTATTACTACATGTACTACCAATATTCCTGTTGTCATTAATATCAATATCTATAATTTTATAAATGCTTGACCCTCCAAGCCAAAGAAGATGCTGCGTTTGTACAAAAGAAGATCACAGATGTATAAACTGTGCATGTGTTAAGGAGAAAAAACGCTGTACGAGCTGTAAGAAGAGCGACAGGTGCCAAAATCCCCTGGGCAGGGATCAGAGCAGGGAGGATAACGATGAAGCGCGACACCGCGGGGACAATGAGGGCCGCCGGGGAAGGAGTGAGCGGGGGGAGGGGGTGTCGGAGGGAGCTGCTGCACAACCGCCACCTCTATATCCCCCTCAACCGGTACCACCCCTTCCATTGGCACCTCCAATGTTGCCACTACCAACACCACTACCACCACCCCCTCATCACTCTTCCTCTTCGACTGGACAGGGCGCGGCGGAGGTCGGGGGAAGCTTTGCTTGGAAGGGGCTAGCGGAGGGGGAAGCAACGAGGTGGGTGGATGACACATACCTCGAAGTTGTTGGATGGTCTGCAGGAAATCTTTTTGAACCACCCAGATGTGGAGCCACGACATTTATCATCAAAGAAATTGTCACCCTGTTAAATAACTACATCCAGAACACACCACTGGCGCCCCTATCCCTGAAAATTGTATTCACTCTCCCCCATCTCTTCCTCCAAAGAGCACACCCAAAGACCAAACAAGCCGAAAATATCGAGGCATTAAGAAGGCGAGTTGCCTTGTGGCAAACTAACGAGTTAGATGCCCTCCTTGGAGAAGCCAGAGCCATACAGGAGAGGCTCTCCGGACCCCAACAAAACAACACCTCCACAGAAGACAGGGTCCGGAAGTTTGCAGACAAAATGCGACAAAGCAACGTTGCGTCTGCAACACGAGCCTTGTCAGAAAATTCCACACGGGGTGTGCTTCCACTCACCAGGGACACGATCAATCAACTCAAGGAAAAACATCCTCCACCGAGTGACCTGAAGGGACTGAGACTGGCAGGATGTCACCAACCACCGAATCCAGTTATATACGAAAGGATAACAGGAGAGATGGTGTGGAAGAAGGCCCTCCAGACTCGTGGCAGCGTGGGGCCCTCAGGACTTGATGCACGGGGATGGCGAAGCTTGCTGAGCAGCGCAAACTTTGGCAATGCAGCTGGTGACTTGCGCAACACCATTGCAGCACTGGCAAGAAAACTCGCCTCCTCCAGCTGCCACTATGTGGACGCCCTGACGGCATGCCGCCTCATTTCCCTGGACAAGAGGCCGGGATGCAGGCCTATAGGAGTCGGAGAAGTCCTGCGGCGCATCGTAGGCAAATGCATCATGGCTGTCGTCAAAGAAGATGTGAGAATGGCAGCAGGGAACCTCCAAGTTTGTGCGGGGCAGCAGGCAGGAGGAGAAGCAGCAGTCCATGCCATGCGGGAGATATTCGACCACGTGGAGTGCGAAGCAGTGCTTCTTGTTGACGCCAAAAATGCCTTCAACACAATAAATAGAAAGACTATGATACACAACATTAAAACCAAGTGCCCTAGCTATGTATGTCGAAAATACCTATACATACCCGACCGACTTATACATAAATAGCCACAGTGGAAAAGTGAAAGTGTTAAAATCATCTGAGGGAACAACACAAGGTGACCCAATAGCCATGGCTATGTACGCACTGGGCCTATCAGTCCTCCAAAATGAAATCGCGTTCGCAGAAACACGGGTGAAACAGGTGGCTTATGCGGATGACCTCTCAGGTGCTGGTAAAATCTCAGACTTAAAAGGGTGGTGGGACACTGTGAACACCGCCGGCCCTGAGATAGGATACATCCCTAACGCCACCAAGTCTGTCCTTATTGTCAAACCAACATTAAGACCATGCCGCAGAAACTTTTAGAGGAAGTGGCGTCATTGTGACAAAAGACGGACAACGACACTTAGGTGCAGTGATCGGGACAGAGGTATATAAGAAGGAGTACGTGGGAGACAAAGTAGCTGAATGGGTGAAGGAAATAGAAGCTTTGTCTGCCATTGCCAAGACTGAGCCACACGCTGCCTATTCAGCGTACACCCACGGCATCCAACATCGGTGGACGTTCCTGATGCGCACCATCCCCGGCATCAGTCCACTCCTCCGACCACTGGAAAATGCCGTCAAGAATGTATTCTTGCCGGCGCTGGTGAAATATCATGCTTTGGGGGAGGAGGAGGGATATGCTAGCACTTCCCCCAAGACTGGGTGGGATGGGGATCACCAACCCTGAGAAGCTGGCAGATAAGGAGAACCAAAACTCCATCAGCCTTACCAGGTCACTCATCAACAGGATCATCGCTCAGGAGGCAGAGGGTGAGATAGACCAAACAGAAATAAGAGATATTAAAAGAAAAATCTCAGAAGAAAGGCAACAGGCCCAAAAAGACGAGCTGGACCGTCTTACACACCACCTGTCCACAGAAATGGGTAGAAAAATACACACAGCACAGGAGGCAGGCGCCTCTAACTGGCTAACGTCATTACCAATCAGAGCAAAGGGCTTCAGCCTCAACAAACAAGAATTTGTCGACGCCATTGCTCTGAGATATGGCTGGCCGATTGAGGGACTGCCTGATCTCTGTGCATGTGGATCACCAAATGATGTCACCCACACCATGACATGTAAAAAAGGAAGCTTCGTCTGTATTCGACACGATGAAGTGAAGGATCTGACAGCCAGCATGCTCGGGGAGGTATGCCAAGACGTCACTACCGAGCCGGCACTGCTTCCCCTGGACGGCGAACACCTTCGGTACAGGACAGCCAATACCTCACAGGAGGCACGGGTTGATGTAAGTGCCCGCGGATTCTGGGTGCGCGGACAGCGGGCGTTCATGGACATCCGCATATTCGACCCGATGGCTGCCTGTCACCGTGAGCTGCCCCTGCAAGCCGCCCACCACAGGAACGAGCAGGAGAAGACAAGGGCATACGGTGAAAGAATCCAACATGTGGATCAGGGGAGCTTCACCCCCCTCGTCTTCACCACATCCGGCGGGATGGGTCCCAGGGCCCAATGCTTCTACGCACGCCTCGCGGAACTAATCTCAGAAAAGAAGCATCAGCCAAGGAGCCACGTTGTCGCCTGGATGAGGTGTCGCCTCTCGTTCTCCCTGCTCAGGTCGGCCATCCTATGTCTCAGGGGCACCAGACACTCTGGCCCAAAAGCCACCACCATCTCCAATATGGACTATGAAGCCACAGTGGTGGAGAGTGACATTAGGGTGGGTCGGGAGTGACTTGAGTAGGGAAGGAAAGGGGGATCTAGACGTAATAGACGATAGGTGATTTAGTGTCAGGTAGTATTAGCGATATGGTTGGATGCCACAGTCATTAGCGAACAGAGTTGGGGCTAATGACCTCCAAACTATGGAGCCCTCCTTGATTATGTGTCGGGAAAATAAACATGGGTGGAGGTATCATTTATGTTGTAGTAAAAGTAGTAGTAAAAGTAGTAGTAGTAGTAGTAGTAGTAGTAGTAGTAGTAGTAGTAGTAGTAAAAGTAGTAGTAGTAGTAGTAGTAGTAGTAGTAGTAGTAGTAGTAGTAGTAATAGTAGTAGTAAAAGTAGTAGTAGTAGTAGTAGTAGTAGTAGTAGTAGTAGTAGTAGTAGTAGTAGTAGTAGTAAAGTTTGTAATATTAAATAAAGATGGTTGTCGGCCACAGTCATTGGCGGGGTGGGGCCAATGAATTGCTTTGTGAAAGGATATAAGAGAATATACCGCTCACAACGCAACTCTAATAGATGTAGTAGCAGTAGTAGTAGTAGTAGTAATAGTAGTAGTAAAAGTAGTAGTAGTAGTAGTAGTAGTAATAGCAGTAGTATAGCAGTAGTAGTAGTATAGCAGTAGTAGTAGATTGAAGTTTCTTGCTGTGAACAGTGACAAGGTGTGGTGTTTACGGCTGTACCAACAGGTGTAAGAAGCTAGGAAAGCATCATTGATATGGTTTTCCGAAGACAAGTCCCTAGTTAGCCAGTGGATTCATGCGTGTAGTCGCAAAGATAAGTTAAATCCAGGTACTGCCAGAGTTTGTTCAAGTCATTTCAAGGCGACAGACGACACACAGCACGACATTATCAAGAGCAAGCTGATCAACAAGTCTCCACAGGCAACAAGATCACTAAAGGCCGATGCTGTACCTTCCCCTTTTACTCCCAAAACAGGAAAATGATCCAGGCAAGCAATATGACCCACATCGCTCCAGTGCAGGTTTTTTGTATTTTACGTCATTTAGGGGTATTGAACTATGTAGAAGGCATATAAAAGATTAAGGAAGGTTTGTATTGTCTTAAATAGGTGCAAACAAGAGTAAATAACGAGGAATCAGCAAAAAATAAACCATTCAGAGAGGAGTGATATGTCTTGTTGTCACGGTTTTCTCTGTGCTGAATTTGTCATTGTAATCATCAATGAGAACTAACACCAAGTCCTAATGATAGTTATTTGGAACTAAAACCTGAACCAAAAAAAGATGCAGGAAAAGTGTAATGTCGTGAGAAGAAAAGTTAGGTAGACATATATGGAGGAATGTTAGATGTGAGGCAAAGGATGGTGAGACATGAAATGCATAGGCTGTAATGCGTCTTACGGATGAATGTATAAGAGGGTAAAATTAAAGTGTTTGCCCGTACTCCCCCCTCCCCCCCATACAAGCCTGGGGACCTGGTGGGAACACGGGGTTTCGGGTGGGGTTCACGAAATCCGTCGCAATCGCGTATTTTTTTTAGTGTGTGTGTGTGTGGGGGGGGGGGGGGGAAACACCCTAGATCTAGGAAAACTCCCTAAAACTAGAGATTTTTCCTCCCACTGGTGGAGCGTTTGCTACGAATTTAATGTTTCCCATACGGAAACCACGCACTCACTGGATCCCCAAGCTTGTTTTGGGAGAGAAGCGTAGTGAACCCACCAAACGATGCTCACCTCACCGTCTGGCGTGGCGCCGGAAGCCATCTGTGCTCACACAAACCGCCTACACCACACTCATCCCTCTCTCTCTAGTAGGTTGTCACCTCATCGCAAGGTTTCTGCCCTCCAAGTAGAGTCCGTGGCACCAAACACAGTGTATCTTCATTGTTTATCACTGACACAAGCAAAACCACCGGCTAGCCTTGATCAGCCCAACGCCGCGCCTTAAGCAGTACTGCGGGTCCTAGAGCAAGTGAAGGCTCTCGAACCTCCTCCCCGAGCTGTTCGAACACGTGAATCCTTACTGACTGCATGTTGAATCTGCTTCACGGGTTCGTATTCCCAGTATACAAGGTGATTGTGGATATTGACTCCGCGCCTCCAGAATACGATAATACGCCTCCATATATCATATATAGAGTTAAAAAAACAAAATACTTGTCACTCAACCATAATATGAGGGCGGAAGTACTTAAAAGTAAAAAAGAAGCCGAATGGATCCCCTTCCCCCAATGATCTTGATGGACCCGCGGGAGGTCGGGGTATTTGGGTGGGGGAGCATATTTAAAAGAAGTTGAGTAATGCAGAGTGGAATCATCGGCGTAGGAATGGATAGGACAGTTCGTTTTGGAAAGAAGATCATCAATGAACAACAGAAAAAGAGTGGGAGATAGGACAGAACCCTGTGGGACACCACTGTTAATAGATTTAGGGGAAGAACAGTGACCGTCTACCACGGCAGAAATAGAACGGTCAGAAAGGAAACTGGAGATAAAGGTACAGAGAGAAGGATAGAAACCGTAGGAGGGTAGTTTAGAAAGCAAAGATTTGTGCCAGACCCTATCTACTACTACTACTACTACTACTACTACTACTACTACTACTACTACTACTACTGCTACTACTACTACTGCTACTACCACTACTACTACTACTACTACTACTACTACTACTACTACTACTACTACTTTCCATTCCTCCATTCCTTGCTCGCAGTCCTTTAATTTCTCTCCTTTCTTTCCCTCCCCTCATTCCTTCATCCTCTCCATCTCTCACTCCCACGTTCTCTCCACCATTCCTACAAGCACTTCCAACTCCACCTTTTCTTTCTTATTACAAAATTCTTCCTTCTCTCCCTCCCTCCACCCTCTTCCACTCTCTCCATTTCTCAATCCTCCTTGCTTTCCTCCTTCCGTGTATCATTCCTCCCCTTACGCATTTCCTCCTTTTCGACATTGTTCTCTTATGCAGTCGATTCTTATCTCTCTTCCTTCCACCTGTGCTTCCTCCCTTATTCATTCCCTCCTTCCTTCACTCCTTACCTCCCTTTTTCCCTGTCTTACTCCTCCTTACGTCCCTTCCTCCCTATCTCAACTATATGCGCTTGTTCACTCCTACGCCCACCCCTTCCATTCTCACTCCCTACCCATTCCCTACCCCTTCTTACCCTCTCCGTCTCCGTCTCACATAACACTTGTTCATTCCCTCCCTCCTCTTCCTAAGCTCTCCCTTCCATTCTCCCCCCCTCCACCCATTCCCTTCTCCCGCACACCTTTCGTTTTAATCAAGGGCGTAGTTATAAGAAGAGGAAGTGGGTTAGTGGAGAAGGTACAGGTAGGGGAGAAGGAAGGCCAGTAGGCTGGTATTCCGAGACATTTTCCCTTCTTACACCAGCTATTTCTAAAGGTCAAAGAAGGGATCAATCGGGTTATAATGAGTGTTTCTTTAAGTTCATGGTACAGAAGAAGGGTCAGACTACCACCAGTGTCATAAAACTACCCCTGGAAATGCCCACAACTCCTACGAAAGCCTTGTCAAATATGTGTTCTTGGGCGGCGAAATGTCTCATAATACGGGTTTTAATGAGTGTTTCTTCAGGTTCACGGTACAGAAGAAGGGTCACACTACCACCAGGGTCATAAAACTACCCCTGGAAATGCCCACAACTCCTACGAAAACCTTGTCAAATATGTGTTCTTGGGCGGCGAAATGTCTCATAATACGGGTTTTAATGAGTGTTTCTTCAGGTTCATGGTACAGAAGAAGGGTCAAACTACCACCAGGGTCATAAAACTACCCCTGGAAATGCCCACAACTCCTACGAAAGCCTTGTCAAATATGTGTTCTTGGGCGGCGAAATGTCTCATAATACGGGTTTTAATGAGTGTTTCTTCAGGTTCATGGTACAGAAGAAGGGTCAAACTACCACCAGGGTCATAAAACTACCCCTGGAAATGCCCACAACTCCTACGAAAGCCTTGTCAAATATGTGTTCTTGGGCGGCGAAATGTCTCATAATGCGACCCTAGGAGTGTAGTATATAATAGGCTTGTTATAAACTGTTCTGGTGTAGTTATGTTTATGGCGCATTCTCCCTCCCTCCACCCATTCCCTCCCCCTCCCTCCTCGCCGTCCTTACCTTCGTGTTCTTGTTGTGGGCGTGGCCGAAGCTGACGGTGTCCTGGCTACACTGGTGCAGGGGTGTCCGCGTCTCGCTCACGCTGGTCCTGGTGGAGACTTCGATCTTGGGGGAGATGATGCCCTGCGGAGGGAGAGGAGAGGTGAGTGGAAGGACGTCACACACACACACACACACACACACACACACACACAAGCGGAGGGATTATGAGGAAAGACATGGAAGATAAACCGGAAGATATGGACACTAAAACAGTAAGCAAAGAAGACATGAAGAAAAAGGAAAGGTTTATAAGAAGAGAGAAGAAGGAGGAAAGAATATAAATAAAACACGTCAGAAGGCAAAAAGCAATAAATTGAGACACACACAAAAGTCACCCGAAACACAAACGAAAATAAAAAATATAAAACAAATAAAAATAATGTGAATAAATAAATAAAATGATAAATAAAGACATCAGAACACCATCCAATTACCACTATAATAACACACACACACACACACACACACACACACACACACACACACACACACACACACACCTACATATTCGCCCCCTCCCACACACACTTGCCCCTCCCACGTACACACTTTTCACCATCACACTACCACCACCCCACCCACACCTCCACCTACAGGAAAGTCCCGCGTGGGTTCCATCAGCAGGTCGAGGTCCACGCCGGAGTAGGAGAGCCTCTCGGCGGGCTTCGGAAAGAGCAGGTCACGCACGGAAGACTCGAACACGGCCAGCACTGTCTCCCCCGACGGCTCCTCCTGCACCAACTCCAGGTACACCGTCTCCGCCTCCAGCACCCGCTCCAGCACGCTCAGGTTACGCACGCCCACGAAGGTCTGAGGAAGGAGAATACGCGAGGATACACAAAGGAGTGGCTGGCGAAGGAAGGATACGCGAAGGGAATGTCTGACGGAGAAAGGACACACCGAGATACACAAGCGAAGAAGAGATAGCTACATAGGAGATACATTACGCACGTACATAAGAGATACAACACGCACGCCCACGAAGGTCTGGTCAAGGTAGGCTACCCAAGGATACACAAAGGAATGGCTGGCGAAGGAAGGATATGCGAAGGACTGGCGAGGAAAGGATACATTATGGAATATCTGACGAGGAAAAGATACACAAGAATACACAAGAACATACAACCTACAGGACAAACAGAGACACAAAGATATAGAAGGATAGACAAGGATAATCACTGACAAAAAGACATACAGAGATACACACTGATACAAATGCTACGTACAGGACACATAAGGATACACAAAGACACACAATGGCATACTAGGATATACAGAGTGTGGGGGAGAGATGACTGCAATGTGGAGGTGGTTAAGGAGCTGAAGGAGAGGGTAGTGTTAAGGTTTTATTGTAGTGGTGGTGTGATGTGGAGGTGGGTGTGTACAGGGATGGGGTAGTGTTATATTGTGGTCGTGGTGGTGGTGGTGGAGGAGGTGTGGTTGTGGTGTGTTATGGCAGTGGTGGTGGTGAAGCGGAGGAAGCACAGGTCAGAACGAGAAAAAGTTGGAAAGTTTCGTTTAGTCGGCGCAACATCTGTGGTAAGAACGAGAGGAGAAGGACGAGGAAGAGGAGGAGGAGGAGTAATCAATGAAGGTGGAAGGTTGTAGCTGAATGAATGCTCTAATAATGCGCCACTGAAGATAATGTTCGCTCTAAAGGAAGGCAAACAAGCGCTGGGATACTACATACGAGTGTTAGCTTAGCCTTAACCCGTCCGCTGCGATTGGCACAGATTTGGCTTTCACTGGTAGCCTGGTAACTATACTCCATTGTCTTTCTCTGCCTCTGTGGTGGATAGTGGAGTGTTTCCCATGTGGTATTGGTGTGCTGGGTATCCCCCACCCCCCAAAAGGTGCAGGACTTTACATTTCTCTTCGTTGAATTGTAGCAGCCACTTTTTGTTCCATTTTTGTAGCTTGGTGAGGTCTGAATGTAGGAAATCCGTAGTCAAGGGGTTAAGAACCGTGGAGAGAGAAGCATCTTTGTGGGGGAAAAAGAAATGTAAATGTTGAGTATAATGATGAAATACAAGATGAGAATATGAATATGAATATGAAATGAAGAAGAGGAATGCACGAGTTAACCCGGTAGCTGCGGGGGTCATGTTTCTTAGGTTAGGTTAGGTTAATTTAAAGGCCCCTCTAAGCAAAATAATGAGAAAGAATCATCACTCACGCAAACCATTTCATAATATATATCAACGCTTTTGTGATCAGTTTATGCATCATCTATTTTGGGAGGTTTATATCATGGCAGAAATTTGGCCCATCGCTGGTACACGGTAAAGCCACAAATTTGGCCCGTCGCTGGTACACGGTAAAGCCACAAATTTGGCCCGTCGCTGGTACACGGTAAAGCCACAAATTTGGCCCGTCGCTGGTACACGGTAAAGCCACAAATTTGGCCCGTCGCTGGTACACGGTAAAGCCACAAATTTGGCCCGTCGCTGGTACACGGTAAAGCCACAAATTTGGCCCGTCGCTGCTACACGGTAAAGCCACAAATTTGGCCCGTCGCTGCTACCGGGTTAAAAGTGAACTAACCAGGAAAACGAAAGGAAAGAACCGACTGTGAGGGAAAATAACAGGACAAAGTGTAGAACGTTGGCTGGGTGGGCTTTGATCATGACATTTATAAGCGGTAAAACATGGAAAAAAGAGAGAAAAAAACGCTAAAAAAAGACCAGCAATGACAAAACAGTTTCAGAAGATATGAACTGAGTGTTTTTACCTTAAGATTGTAACTGCCATTATTCTCTCTCTCTCTCTCTCTCTCTCTCTCTCTCTCTCTCTCTCTCTCTCTCTCTCTCTCTCTCTCTCTAAATCAGTTTTCCCATTGTTTCACCTCCATTTCTCTTCCTTTCTCTTTATTTCCTCCTTTCCTATACTAATTTCCTATCTTTTCCTTACTCCACTACTTCCTCAACTCCTCACTTTTCCTTTCTTTCCTCCTCCTCCTCCTCCTCCTCCCGCTCACCCTCTCGAACTTGAACTTGTCGTGGTAGAGCAGCGGGAAGACCGGTGGCAGCTTGTTGGTTCGCGTGTGGAAGCCGAGGAGACACAGCGAGAGGGAGCAGCGACCCCTTCCCGGCAGCCACACCCCGGGGCACGACACCTGGCGGGAGGGAGGGGCGTCAGGGGGGCGGGAGGAAGAGGAAAAAAGGAGGGGCAAGAGGGTGAGAATGGAAGGGAGTGAAGGGGTAGCAGAAGGGAGAGACGGGAGGGAGGAAAAAGCGGGAGGTAGGGAGGGAAGGAAGAGGCAGGAGAAAGGAACGGGAGGGAAGGAGGGACGAGAAGAAGGAAAGGAATGGAAGGGAAAGAAAGGGAAGGAAAAGGCAGAAGGGGATGGAGGGAGGGAAAAGCGTGAAGGGGGGGAGGAAGAAAGGAAGGAAGGAAGGGAAGGAAGGGGGAGGAAGGATGGGGTGAGAGGGAGAGACAGACCGAGGGGACGAGAGAAAAATCGGAAAGTTGAACAGAAAGATAAAAAATGAGATAATAAGGGAGTTTAGGGTGATGAGAGAGAGAGAGAGAGAGAGAGAGAGAGAGAGAGAGAGAGAGAGAGAGAGAGAGCAATTAAATGGAAAGATGAAAAGATGCAAATGAGCGTTAATTAAGAAAGGAAAGGACGGATAAATTATGATAAACGTGTGTGTTTGTGTTTGTGTGTGTGTGTGTGTGTTTGAAAAAAGAATGAAAAAAAGAAGAAAAAGATGTTGGGGACGAGACTGGAGAAGGAAAAAATAAGAATGGATAAAAAAGAAAGAGGGAAGAGGGGAAAGAGACACTGATGTTCATGTACTAAAAAGAAGATGGATTAACAGAATGAAGAGGCGAGGGACGGGAAGGGGAGATGGAGAAGATGGGAAGATGGAGAAAGAAGGGAAGGGAAGTGGAGAAGGAAGAGTCAGTTCAACCACGGAAGAGACGAGATGGAGAAAGGAGTAGAAAATGAAAGGACAGAGAGGAGTGGAGAATTGAAAGGAGTAGTGGACTTGAGGTAGTGGAGTAGAGGAGGAGTAGAAAGAAAGGAAAAAGAGGTAGAGGAAGAAGTAGAAGAGTAGAAAGAAGTAGAACGAAGGAGTAGAGTAAAGAGTAGAAGAAGAAAAGGAGTAGTATTGAGGTAGTGGAGTAGAGGAGGAGTAGAAAGAAATGAAGAAAAAGTAGAGAAAGGAAAGAAATAGAGGAAGGAGTAGGAGTATAGAAAGGAGAATAACGAAGAAGTAGATGAAGGAGTAGAAGAAGAAAGGGAGTAGAGGAGGAGTAGAGAGAGATATGAAAAAAAGGTAGAGAAAGGAATGAAATAGAGGAAGAAATAGGAGTATATAAAGAAGAATAACGAAGGAGTAGATGAAGGAGTAGAAGAAGACAGGGAGTAGAGAAAAAGAAAGAAAATAAAGGGAGAAAAAGGAGTAGATTAAGAAAAGGAATCTATGAAAGGGAGGAAAGAAAAAAATGAAGTTAGAAAAAAAAATGAGGAAAGAAAGAAAAGGAACAGATGAACGGGAAAAAGAGTGAAGGAAGGAGATGATGAAGAAACAGAGGAACAAGTAAATAAAGGAAAGTAGACAAGAAAGTAAAGGAAGGAAAGAGGAGGAAGGAAGAGGAAACAGCCGGAAAACTTACTACAAAAAAATATACAGTTGCGTGTCCGGAATCTTTTACACACACACACACACACAAACACACACACACACACACACACACACACACACACTTACCATACGGACGAAACAAAAGATCCATATGAAGGTAAACTGTCAGGGGATTATGGCGCCTTAAATCAAACTATATACATCATATACGAGAAAAGTGAAGATGAATTTGTAAGATTAAAAAGAGAGAGAAGAAGAATGGAAGTGTTGAAAATGACCTTGATAATTGCTCGTTAATTTAGAAAGCAGGAATCATTATTATTATTACCTACGAGAAAAGTGAAGATGAATAATTATATAAGGTAACGAAGAGAGAGAAGATGAATGAGAGTGTTGAAAATGACGTTGATAATTGCTCGTTCATTTTAAACCAGGAATCATTACCTACGAGGAACGTGAAGATGAATTTGTAAGATTAAAAAGAGAGAGAAAATGAATGAAAGTGTTGAAAATGACATTGATGATAATAATGCTGGTTAGTTAAGAAAAGAGGAATTATAATTATTACGAGAAAAAAAGGAAGATGATTTAACCTATATACCTAAGGTAAAAAAAATCGTAGGCTGTCTCGAGAATAAGTAGAAGAAAAGATTAGCCTAATATGCAAGGTAGAAGAAAATGCATCGAAAGTGATGATGCAGTAGTGAAAGAAAGTGAAGATAGTGAGAAAAACCTTTGAAATTAATGAGTGTGCGTGCGTGTGTATGTTCATGCGTTTGTATATACATGTCCGCGGTTGTTATATATATAGATGACTGTTCAAGTTTATGTTATCACCAAGTTTTTCATCACAAGAACAGGAAGAAGAACAAGAACAGGAATTACAGCGTCCACGTCATCGCTTGGGTGGTAAGTGTTATTTTTATTATTATTATTATTATTATTATCATCATCATCATATATATATATCATTAGTTTTTAGTCCTTTTTAAGCTCTGAAATTAAGTAGAACTCTACACAAAAACCGAATTTAATATTATAATTTCAACCTTCATATGCCATTATCCTCATTAATTTTATTAATTTCTGCTTCTAATAATTTTCACTGCTCAAAAATATATTATCATTAGTTTTTCGTCCATTTTTAAGCTCTGAAACTGAGTACGCTACATAAAAACCGATCTTCATATAATTTTAACATTTTTTCATGAATATAGACATTCTTTAAAAATACACAAACTTTTATGCAAATATACATGTTACATGTATGCATGTGACTTTATAAATAGAAAATATCCTAATTTAGAGGTAGAATACAAAAGAACATACGAACAAAAGAACATAGGATATATATATATATATATATATATATATATATATATATATATATATATATATATATATATATATATATATATATATATAGTTGATCCAGTTGCTAAGAAAAATGTTGCAGCGGTAGAGAAATTTACAGAAGCCTAATAAATAGAAGGAGGTTGGAGGTAGAGGACAGCGTTTAGATAGTTGATCCGTTGCAAAGAAAATTATTGCAGTCGGTACAGAAATTTACAGAAGAAGAAGCCTAATAAATAAAAGGAGGTTGAAGGAAGAGCATATCGTTTAAATAGTTGATCCAATTGCTAAGAAAAATATAACAACATTAGAGAAATTTTCAGAATATATTGCGATTTTTCTGTCTTTCTTTCCGTGTCCATCTCTCTTATATATTGTCACATGCTTTCTATTTTTCCTCCTTTTTCTTACTTTTTCCACCTCCTTTTACTCCATTCTTCATCTTCCATATTATTTTTCTGCTTGTTTTACTGTTTAATATTTCTGTCTTTTTTTTTCGTTTTTATTTTCCATATTCCTTTCTTCCCCATATTTCTGTATTTCCTCTTTGCCTCTCGATACTGTCATATAAGTGTGTGTGTGTGTGTGTGTGTGTGTGTGTGTGTGTGTGTGTGTGTGTGTGCTTCAAATTTTGGGTGAACGGAGTGCGGGAAACGTTTTAGAGAGAGCGGACTCGAATTCTGAAGAAGAGGGAACCCGGTCCGCAACGTTTTCCTGAATGAAGCAGAAAATAGAAAAAGGGAAAGAAGGAAAGGAAGGAAGGAAGGAAAAAAATAAATAAAACTTCCATAAGTGAACCACGAAGGAGAGGAAGCAGGAGGAAGAGGAGGAGGAGAGGAAAGAAGGAAAGGAAAGAAGGAAAAAAATAAATAAATCTTCCATTAGTGAACCACGAAGGAGAGGAAGGAGGAGGAAGAGGAGGAGGAGAGGGAAGCAGAGAAGAAAAAGTAGAGAAACGACGACGAGAGAAGAATGTAAATAAAGATAGACGAATAGAAGGGAGGAAGAGAAAAAAAGAGGGCGGAAAAAAATGGAGGAATAAGAGAGATAAGGGACGGGAAATAATGGAGGAATAAGAGAGATAAGGGACGGGAAATAATGGAGGAATAAGAGAGATAAGGGACGGGAAATAATGGAGGAATAAGAGAGATAAGGGACGGGAAATAATGGAGGAATAAGGGAGATAAGGGACGGGAAAAAGGAGACGAGGAAAAACAAACCAATGCGAATGTCGAGCAGAAAGAGAGGGAGAAAGGAAGAAAAGAAAAAGGAATAATAGAAACAAAGGATGATAAAGAAGAAAAGAAGGAAAACAAACAGTTACGAAGAGTGAGGATGAGGAGAGAAAGGAGAGCGAGAGGGAGAAAGAGGAAGGGAGGAAAAAGTGAAGGAGAATAGGAAAAAATGAAAATACACATAAGAAAAGAAGATAGCAAAGATTCACGAAGAGAGAGGCTGAAAAAGAAAGGGAGGAAGAGTGAAAAGGAAAAAATGACTCACACTCTCTCTCTCTCTCTCTCTCTCTCTCTCTCTCTCCCCTTCCCTTCCCTTCCCTTACTCTCCTCTTCTTTCCTTCATTTCGTCTCCTTCCTTTCATTTCCTTTTATTCCCTTCATTTCCTTTCCTTTCCTCCCCTTCATCTACTTCCCTTCCATTCCTCTCCTTCCCTTCCTTTCCTTTTCTTTCCCTCATTTCCTTTCCTTTCCTCCATTTCATCTACTTCCCTTCCTTTCCTCTCCTTCCCTTCCTTTCCTTCGTTTCCTTTTCCTTTCTTCATTTCCTTTGCTCTTCATTCCTTCTTCCTCTTCTTCCCTCCCTCTCATCTCCTTCCCTTCCTCCCCTCCTTCCATTCCTCAACGCTTTTCCTTCCTCCTCTCCTCTCTCTCTTCCTTCCTTCTCTCAGTTTGCCCTTCTTCCTTATGTCTGTTCTAAAACGCCTCAGGACCCCATCTCTCTGGTCAAGAGATACAGCAGCTTAGCGACCTACTACTACTACTACTACTACTACTACTACGTACTACTATAGTCCGACACATCTAAAGTGGCGTCTCAGACGTAGACAGCCCCTCATAACCTTCTCTCTCTCTCTCTCTCTCTCTCTCTCTCTCTCTCTCTCTCTCTCTCTCTCTCTCCTTTCTTATAGTTGGGGCCCCCCTGTCATTCGGCCCCCGGGGGTATGGAGGGCGGTTGCTGCGGCTCTGCGCCCATGATCCACACGACAGACAAGTCGGTCAGCTAGCGGACGAGACTGAGCTGTCGTCTGGGCCAGTGAGTCATCAGTCCCACTCCTTCACATCTTCTCATTGACTGACACGTTTATTACCTAGTATTTTTACAGGCCCGTAATTTTGGCAGATTTTTTTGGGGGAGGAGCTAGAGGACATCATGGCTGAGGGAGAGAGGGAAAGTGGCGAGTATGGGCAGTTGGAGGAATTTCCTTGAAAATTAAGCACTTTTAGGATACCACCGGGGCCCCGAGACCCCCAGAATTTACGGCCCTGCAAATAAATGACGGTCAGATTCGGTTAGAGTTGTCTTGATACTCCCATCGTCAAACATTTCAAATCGCAGGAAGGACATACAGCAATGAAGTCATTTCACGTTCCTTCACACCCGCCTGTACCATTCTTGTGTCCTGTAAGGGGCTCGTCCCCCCGTTTGATAAAATAACCACATAGCAAATAAAATGTGCTCATGCATTTATTTAAAAGATATTAATGTCGTCATATCATTGTGCGGGCTTACTTTAGCGGCAAAACACCTTTTTTGTACCGTCCTGTCTGTGCTGCGGTGCTTTGATGCTGTGATGCCGCGGCGCTGGTTGGGAGAAACGAATGCTCGCTGACCGTAAGGACATATCTCATTATTTACCGAGGCTGGGAAAGGTCGGCGGCCATGCGCACGTCAGAAAGAACAACGACAATGAAAAAGAAGGAAGAAAAAAAAAAAAGAAAACAGGCCCGAACTATTATACTGCATCTTAGTTTATATTTTCATGCCCCATTTTTGTCTTGATTTCATTAGAAAATGGAATGGCACGGAGTTTCATGAGCACACCTGTTGTCGATTGTAGAGAGATGTAACGACACACCTGTTTTTTTTTAAAACTAGTGATGATTCTTTTTTACTCAGACCACGAATGTTTAAAACACACACACACACACACACACACACACACACACACACACACACACACACACACAGACACACACACGGCCCTTTCATCGTCTCCCTTCATGCAGATTCTTTTCGAGTTCTTTGAATCGTCCTTCGTGTGTCTTGTCATATTTATCTTTTCTTCTTCCTCTTCCTCCTCCTCTGTGTCCTCTCCCTCTTCCTCACTGTCAGTTCTCTGCTTGTTTATATTCTTGGAACTCTTTTCGTGACCTAAATCGGCTACTACTTGTTTACACACACACACACACACACACACACACACACACACACACACACTTTCGGACTTTTCTCCTCTTTTGGGAGTGATACCGTACTATTAGTTCCTCCGCGGCCTCCGCCTCCTCCTTTTTTTATGGTGAAAATACCAAACCAAAAAGAGATCCCTTTCCTCCTCTCATTTTCTTCCTTTCTTGATATAAACAGTTCCTCCTTCCCTCCCTCCTTTTACCTTTCATCCGTCACTTCACATCCTTCACTCTGTTCCCTGTTTCCTTCCTCCCTCCCTCCTCTTTCCTTCCTCTCTCATGCTCTCTTCCCTTTTTTAATAAACCTACACACGTCTCTCTCTCTCTCTCTCTCTCTCAATTCAGCTGGTCATGGTTTATCTACATCATCTACACGTTTGATTTTAAATGAGGCGGCATTTGTTATGGGGTTGTTGTTGTTGTTGTTGTTGTTGTTGTTGTTGTTGTTGTTGTTGTTGTTGTGATGTATGTTCTCTCTCTCTCTCACTCTCGACGTAAAAAGAAAACCCATTACCAACATCTGTCAGTCAAAAATTCTTGGCCTACTTTCGTTTTTTTTATTTTCTTTTTTATTTTCTTTAGTGTCCCTCCTCCTCCTCCTCCTCCTCCTCCTCCTCCTCTAATTCATCTTCCTGCCGTCCCTCCTTCCCCTCCTCGCACCTAGGCACTCTGTTTTTTTTTTCTTAAATTTGTTCTCATTTTTATTTTTTTCTTCCCTTCACTCTTGTTTCTCCTTTCCTACCTCCCTCCTTCCCTCCTCCTCTTCTCTCCCTCCCTCCTTCCCTCCTCCTCTTCTCTCCCTCCCTCTCTCCGTCCCCCTCGCTTCCACTCCCCTTCCCCTCACTTTGTTATCTAGGTCACGCCGTAAGAGAGAAAGAGACAGGGAGGGAAGAGGAAATGGTAGGGAGGGAGTGAGGGAGAAACAACAGGAATAGGTAAGAAAGATGGATAAAAGAGGGAATGAGAGAAAGAGAAAAGAGGAAGGAAGGAGGGAAAGGTGGAGAGGAAAGAGTGAGAATGAGAAAGGAGGAAAAGACGGAGGAAGAAAGAGGAAAGGAGGGAGGTAAAGGAAGAAGGAAGATAAGAGATGAAAGGAGGAAAAAGTGGGAAGAGAAGAGAGGAAGGAGGGAAAGGGGAGGAAAAAAGAAGGGCAGAGAGGAGGATGGAGCAGAAAAGAAGGAGGAAAGAGAGAGGAAGGAGGGAAAGGGGAGGAAAAAAGAAGGGGAGAGAGGAGGATGGAGCAGAAAAGAAGGAGGAAAGAGAGAGGAAGGAAGGAGGAGGAGGAAAGAGTGGCTTGAGGCAGGCTGAGGGGAAGAGAGGAGAGGATTAAGGGGTTCTGATCACCTAAAGAGCATCGGATCCCCTCTCTGTGTTGACCTGATTCCTCGAGACGCTTCTCCTCTTACTCTTTTTCCCCTCTTCTTTCCCCTCCCTGTTTTCTCTATCTATCTATCTTCCTATCTATCAATCTATCTATCTACCTATCAATATCTATCTATCTATATTTATTTGCCTATCTACTTATCTATTTATCTATATACTTGTTTCTTTGTTTACTTATTTAACTATTCAATTATTTTTTTTTTACTGTCCCGTTGTCAGTGTGTTGTTCTGTCTGTCTGTCTGTCTGTCTGTCTGTCTGTCTGTCTCAAAGATACCGAACTCTCATCTCCTCTATAAGTACATCAAAGTTTCCGTTCTCTTGACAGTTAGCTTTTATGATGTTTTTTTCCGGCAACCGACAAAGCCACTCCTGGAGCTTAAGCACAACAAGGGGAAGGCGCGGTAAGGACGGGAGAGCAAGGGTGGATGCGGGGAACGAATCGGGGCGGTTCATGGTAGAATAATGATAAGAGGAAGAGGAAGAAGATGAGGGAAAATGTGGAGTGTGTTGAAGAGGAGAATAGAAAGAAAGATAGAAAAAGAGATTAAAAAAGAATGGAATGGTTGAAAGAAAGAAAAGAAGAGAATAAAAGAACAACAAATATGGAGGACTGGAAGAAAGAACATATTAAGAAAGGAAGGAAGGAATGATTGGAAGAAAAGAAGAACAAATAAAGAGGGAAAAGAAGATGACAAGAATAAACTGACTGGTTGACTCACTAAATAATTGATAAACTGACTGACTGACTGACTGACTGACTGACTGACCAGCTAAATTACTGAATCTCTGACTAACTGACTGACTTACTTAATGACTAAATAACTAACAAACTGACTTACTGAACAATTAAATAACAAACGAATTGACTGACTGATTGACGAACTGACTTACTGGCTGACTAAATTACTGACTGCCTGACCGACTTTTTTATTTTTTATTTTATTTCTATTTTATTTTAGGAAGCCATCACCTCGCCCATTTCATTTAGTGATTTAATGGCACTGGAATGGACTTAGTGAGGTGACTGATGCTCTCCGTGTGTGCGTGTGTGTGTGTGTGTGTGTGTGTGTGTGTGTGTGTGTGTGTGTGTGTGTTTGAAATGGGAATAAGTGAGGTAGAAAGGAAATGATGCCTGCTAAATTGCTTATCATCGTTTGAAGGGATAATGCAGAACAGAGGAAGGGGGAGGGAAGAGGGAGAGGGGAAGCGGTAGGAAGGAAGAAGGGGAGCAAATCAAACGGTGAATGAGAGGGGAGAGAGATAATATTCCCTGCGGACTGAAAATGGACCAGAGAAATGAGGGGAAAAAGAGATGAAAGGAATGAGGAGGCACAGAATGAGAAAATGGAATAGATCACGAATTAAGACGAAAGATATAGGACGTTGATATAAATGGAGAAAAAAGTATAAGTTATGGAAGAAAATATAAAGAAGAGGAGATGTTAAGAGGGAGATAAGGAGTGTAATCAGACAAGGAAGAGGGTATTTAGAGGATGAGGCACAGAATGAGAAAATGGAATAGATCACGAATTAAGACGAAAGATATAGGACGTTGATATAAATGGAGAAAAAAATATAACTTATGGAAGAAAATATAAAGAAGAGGAGATGTTAAGAGGGAGATAAGGAGTGTAATCAGACAAGGAAGAGGGTATTTAGAGGATGAGGGAAAAGATAACGTAAGAGAGAGGTAGAAAGAAAATAAAGGAAATATAGTATAGGACAAAGAAAAAGATGGAAGGTAAGAAGAAATGGGGAGAGAAATGAACAGGATAGAAAAGAAAGAAAACGCGAGAGGTGAAAAAAAAAACAGGAAAACATATCATGGAAAGAAAAAGAAATGGATGATGAGGAGAGGAAACGGCAGAGGGAAATTAGAAGAGGGAGGAAATAGAGAGAATGCGGAAAAAAGACGTTAGGGCAGGAGAAAAAAATAATGGAAATATGTTATGGGGCAAAAACTGAAGAGATGGATGAGGGGAGGAAACGGCAGAGGGAAATTAAGAGAGAGAGGAGGAGCAAAAGAGAGAGGAAATGAAGGAGACGAAAAAAAGAGAACGTAAGGGGGGGGGGGGGGGAAACAGCATTAAAGAAATTTGTTAGGGGACTAATTGAAAAAAAAGGTAAAGGAGGAGAGTAAACGACCGAGGGAAATAAGAAAAATAAGGAATAAAGGATGAAAATGGCAAGGATAAAAATAAAAAGTCTGGGAGGTGGAAAGAAAATTAATTAAGGAGAAAAACAAACAAACATTACCAGACCAAAAAGCAAATGGATGAAGAGAGAAAACAGCGGAGGAAAAAAAGGAGGAAAAAAAGTGAAATGAAGCACAGGACGTGGAGGAAATGATAAAAGGAAGAAAAAGTAAGGGAGGGGCGAGGAGAAAAAAAAAAACAACTCATGGCACAAAAAATAAAGAGGAAAAGAACAGGAACGACAGCCGGAAAAGAGGAGAGTTAGGAGACAAGGGAGAGGAAATAAAAGTGATGGGAGAAAAATATTAAAAAAAGAACAATGGATTTTTTTTTAGTTTCCTACTCAGGAAAAAAAATGTATGGCATCTTAGGGCCGCCGTATTGCCAAACATTTCGTCGCCCAAGTTCACATATTTGACAAGGCTTTCGCAGGAGTTTTGAGCATTTCCAGGATTAGTTTTATGGCCCTGGTGGAAGTTTGATCCTTATTCTGTACCGTGAACTTAAAGAAACACTCAATAGAACCTGACTGACCCCTCTTTGACCTTTAGAAATACCTGATATGAAAAGCTAAAATGTTTGATAATACCGACCTTAGTTTGAGATGAATCTAACCTGTCTACATTTTTTACTCCTAAAGAAGTGCATAGTAGGTCTTGTCAAAATCGCTTAATACAGAAAGAAAGGAAGGAAGGAGGGAGGAACAGTGGATTTTATTTTTAGTTTCCTACTCAGAAAAAAAAATGTATGGAATTTTAGTTTGAGATGAATCTAACCTGTCTCCATTTTTTACTCCTAAAGAAGTGCATAATAGGTCTTGTCAAAATCACTTCATACAGAAAGAAAGGAAGGAAGGAGGGAGGAAAAGAAGGAAGAATGAAATACAGAGGATGTTGAGACAAAATGGGTGACTGAAAAGAAAAAAAGAAAGACTTAAAAACAGTGACTCTAAAAACAAAGAGAAACGGAAAAAGTTAGAAAGAAAGAAGTGCAGACGATGGAGTAACAATAAACAGTGACTAAAACACACAAAGAAAGAGACTTGAAGAAAGAAATGAGCGCAGATATAAAACACACAAAGAAAGAAAGAGACATGAAGAAAGAAAGAAAAAGAAATGAGCGCAGATACAAAACACACAAAGAAAGAAAGAGACATGAAGAAAGAGAGGAAAAGAAATGAGCGCAGATATAAAACACACAAAGAAAGAAAGAAAGAGACATGAAGAAAGAGAGGAAAAGAAATGAGCGCAGATATAAAACACACAAAGAAAGAAAGAAAGAGACATGAAGAAAGAAAGGAAAAGAAATGAGCGCAGATATAAAACACACAAAGAAAGAAAGAAAGAGACATGAAGAAAGAAAAGAAAAGAAATGAGCGCAGATATAAAACACACAAAGAAAGAAAGAAAGAGACATGAAGAAAGGAAAGAAAAGAAATGAGCGCAGATATAAAACACACAAAGAAAGAAAGAGACATGAAGAAAGAAAGCAAAAGAAATGAGCGCAGATACAAAACACACAAAGAAAGAAAGAGACATGAGGAAAAGAAATGAGCGCAGATATAAAACACACAAAGAAAGAAAGAGACATGAAGAAAGAGAGGAAAAGAAGTGAGCGCAGATATAAAACACACAAAGAAAGAAAGAGACATGAAGAAAGAGAGGAAAAGAAATGAGCGCAGATATAAAACACACAAAGAAAGAAAGAAAGAGACATGAAGAAAGAGAGGAAAAGAAATGAGCGCGGATATAAAACACATAAAGAAAGAAAGAAAGAGACATGAAGAAAGAGAGGAAAAGAAATGAGCGCAGATATAAAACACACAAAGAAAGAAAGAAAGAGACATGAAGAAAGAAAGGAAAAGAAATGAGCGCGGATATAAAACACACAAAGAAAGAAAGAGACATGAAGAAAGAGAGGAAAAGAAATGAGCGCGGATATAAAACACACAAAGAAAGAAAGAGACATGAAGAAAGAGAGGAAAAGAAATGAGCGCAGATATAAAACACACAAAGAAAGAAAGAAAGAGACATGAAGAAAGAAAGGAAAAGAAATGAGCGCAGATATAAAACACACAAAGAAAGAAAGAAAGAGACATGAAGAAAGAAAGGAAAAGAAATGAGCGCAGATATAAAACACACAAAGAAAGAAAGAGACATGAAGAAAGAAAGGAAAAGAAATGAGCGCGGATATAAAACACACAAAGAAAGAAAGAAAGAGACATGAAGAAAGAAAGGAAAAGAAATGAGCGCAGATATAAAACACACAAAGAAAGAAAGAGACATGAAGAAAGAAAGGAAAAGAAATGAGCGCGGATATAAAACACACAAAGAAAGAAAGAAAGAGACATGAAGAAAGAAAAGAAAAGAAATGAGCGCGGATATAAAACACACAAAGAAAGAAAGAGACATGAAGAAAGAGAGGAAAAGAAATGAGCGCAGATACAAAACACACAAAGAAAGAAAGAGACAGACATGAAGAAAGAGAGGAAAAGAAATGAGCGCAGATATAAAACACATAAAGAAAGAAAGAGAGAGACATGAAGAAAGAGAGGAAAAGAAATGAGCGCAGATATAAAACACATAAAGAAAGAAAGAGACATGAAGAAAGAGAGGAAAAGAAATGAGCGCGGATATAAAACACACAAAGAAAGAAAGAGAGAGACATGAAGAAAGAGAGGAAAAGAAATGAGCGCGGATATAAAACACACAAAGAAAGAAAGAAAGAGACATGAAGAAAGAGAGGAAAAGAAATGAGCGCGGATATAAAACGCACAAAGAAAGAAAGGAAAATAAATAAGCGCAGATAATGTATAGTATTAATCGATGACAATAAAAACAAAACAAATAAATAAGAAGAAAGAAAAAAAGCAAAGACCAAAAGATAAGGATACAGATAAACAAGTCAGATAAGAACAGGAAACGCTTTTTTTGCCGAAACCCACATATATAAGTGTTCTTTCAGTACGTAATAATAATAATAATAATAATAATAATAATAATAATAATAATAATAATAATAATAATAATAATAATAATAATAATAATAGACTCTGCCAACGTAACCATTATCACGACATCCATAAAAAGCACAAAGATATAAAAGAGAAAACAATATGTACCACAAGGTTTTAATTAGGGTAGGCGGTGGCCGAAGTGATAGCGTACTGGACCCACATTCGCCGCGTGATGGACGACGCGGGTTCGAATCCTCACGCTACCACTCAGATTTTTCGGTCACCGCCGAGTGGCTTAAAACTACCCACATGCTGTCCTGAAGACCACCCATCAACCCGGACTCTAGAGGAAGCCGTCCAAGCGAATCAAGAACGAGTTCCGGGGGGCAGCATGAGCCAATGCAAGATGGCGCCACTATAAACACTCGCCTGCGCCAGAACGGGCTGGGCCGACCATCAGGCCCCACCTGGAAGAAGCCTTGGGCCGACCATCAGGCCCCACCGGGAAGATGCCTACCGGCGCAATAGGCATGAACGTAGAAAAAAAAAAAATTAAGCTTAGCCAATGTTTTTTTTTGCCGGAACAGTAAAGACAATAAACAAGAAGTAGGTAAATAAACAGATACATTAATAACAGGCAACGAAATAAACTAGTAAATGGCTGCACAAATAAACGTAGAATTAAACGTCATACCCAGTTCTCATTCTTTCCAAGTCTTTCCGCCTCGGGTCACATTCTGGGCCGTCATCGTCATCCTTCGTATAACCTTGACGCCACCAGCCCCCGCCCCCCTCTCTCTCTCTCTCTCTCTCTCTGTATGCCATCCACAGTACAATATTTTCCTCTCAACCTCACTGCCCCCTCATCCCTGTCACCCCTCGTCCTTCCCCTTACTGTCCCCTGTATAAGCTCTCACATTCCCATTTCATTTTCTTGACACCATTTATTTTCTTCTTTTCTCCACTCTTCAACTCTCGCCCCTTCCCTACCATCTCTCTATTATCCCTTTATCTTTCCATGCTTCTCATTCTTCTCCTATTCCTCAACTTACACTCCTTTATAACCTCTCAACCTTTCCCTTTTCTTCTCTTTCTACTTGTTATCTCCACTCTTCACCTCTCGCCCCGTCCCTACCATCTCTCTATTATCCCTCGATCTTTCCCTGCTTCTCATTCTTATCCTCTTCCTCAACCTTTTCCCTTTTCTTCTCTTTCTACTTGTTATCTCCACCCTTCACCTCTCGCCCCGTCCCTACCATCTCTCTATTAACCCTCTTTCCTTACCTCCTCCTAATTTTTCTTTTTTCTCCTCTCTTACTGTCCTCCTTAAACCTCTCGCCTTCCCATTCCCTTTTCTTTTCTATCCTTTTCTCATTCTCCTTCCCTCTCCCATTTACCTTTCACCCACTCCCTCCCTGTCATTTATTATCTTTCCCTCGTCCCCTCCTTCTCAGCTTTCATCTTACTGTCCTTTTTTAACTTACCCTCCCATTCATTTTACATATACACCGTTTTCCCATTTTCTTCCCCTCTCCACTTCACCCCTCGCCTACTCTCTACCATTATCCTTCTGTCTTTCTTTCCTCCCCATCTTTCTCCTTTCCCTCCCTTTACTATCCTCCCTCATTTTCCCTTTCTCCATTTTCTCCCCTCACCCTTTCCGTTCCCGTTCCTCTTCCACTATCCTCCAGTCCCTATCCCCATCCATTCCTCCTCAGGCTTCCCCATCTTATCTTTCCCCTCGCCCTCCTGTTGAGTGTCCTGCCATAACCTCCAATCTTCCCCTTTCCCCCTCTCCCCTTCCTTCGCCGTCCCTCCCTTCTCACCCTTATATAAAACTACTACTACTACTACTACTACTACTACTACTACTACTACTACTACTACTACTACTAACACTACTATATCAATGAAAAAAAAATAATGTAACGACGCTAACAAATGTAAAAAAGTCACACCAATTAAAGTCTTCCAATTAGTGTTGTGCTCTATACTTTCCTTTTTTTTTTTACTTATCTTGTATCTTGCTTGATCTATATTTTCTTTCTCTCTACCCATCTTTTTTTCATT
Source organism: Eriocheir sinensis (assembly GCF_024679095.1). Taxonomy (NCBI): domain Eukaryota; kingdom Metazoa; phylum Arthropoda; class Malacostraca; order Decapoda; family Varunidae; genus Eriocheir; species Eriocheir sinensis. The sequence continues at coordinate 1,272,224 of NW_026110518.1, forward strand.
TTCCATTCGTCTGTCTATTTATCTATTTATCTACCTACCTACCGATCTGTTTATCTATTCATTATCATAGTCACTTAGTTTAGTCATGTATCGGTTCGCACTAAACTATCAAGGTCTATTCTTTCACAGTATCACAACTATCCAATGTGTTATTTATACGCCACTCTTGACCTCACGTCCCGTCACAACCATCTCTAATATCCCCCGCTGCACACGACTTTCTACTCATGCTCATCCCTATACTGTCCAAACCCCTTATGCAAGAAGAGTCAACCAGCATCTTCACTCTTTCATCCCTCACGCTGGTAAACTCTGGAACAATCTTCCTTCATCTGTATTTCCTCCTGCCTACGACTTGAACTCTTTCAAGTGAAGGGTATCAGGACACCTCTCCTCCCGAAATTGACCTCTCTTTTTGGACACTCCTTTGACCTCTATTCAGGAGCAGTGAGTGGCGGGGTTTTCTTATATATATTTTTCTTTACGCCCTTGAACTGTCTCCTTAGCTGTAAAAAAATATATATATATCTTCCTCTGCTGCTGGTCATTCTTTTTCCCCTTCCTGTCCTTTTTATAACTCCTCACCTTCCCATTCCTTATATTACCTCCCCCATTCTCTTCCCCTATACCCATCAATCTGTTTATCTTCCTATCTATTTTTATCTACCTGCTGGTCTTGAGTGCAGGTGTGTCTTGGAGGTACACGAGGGAAGCAAGAGAGAGGTAAGGTATAAAGTACAGAGGTAATTCAATTTGTACTCGATGCAGGGGTAATATGGTTTGGTGAACAGTAATTAGGGCAAACCTGCGCTCCACTGGAAACCTTAATTAGATAAAACGTGGGAAACAAGTTTAAGAAGCCACTTTACATGATTATAATTTCGTTTCGCTGGAGTTGTGTCAAAATAGCTTAATTACCAGAGTAGTTGCATATTAGTAAGTATTAGATATAAGAGGAAAAAAGGGAAAGGAAAGGAAAATGGGAAAGAGAGGAAACAAAGGGAGGAAATAAACGACAAAAAAAAGGAAAGCAGAGGGAAGAAAAAAAGGATAAAGATAAAATAAAGAGGAAAGGGAAGAAATAAAGGGGATAGAAGTTAAATTCTAGAGGTAAAAAAGGGAAATAGAAGGAAAAAAAGATTGAAGAAAAAACTCACGCAGAAAAAGGTGATGGATAAAGATGAATGGGCAGATAACTGGTAAGAGATAAGGAGGAGAGAGGGAGGGAGAGAGGGTGTGAGAGAGGAGAGGAGGAGGAGAGGGCGGAGGAAGGGCAGAGGAGGGCAGATTCAGGCTTTGAGAGGAGATAAGGTATGATGTTTAGAGAAGTTTACAAGCGCGCTCATTACGCCCTTTTTTCTTTGAGAGAGAGAGAGAGAGAGAGAGAGAGAGAGAGAGAGAGAGAGAGAGAGAGAGAGAGAGAGAGAGAGAGAGACAGACAGACAGAGAGAGAGACAGAGAGACAGAGAGACAGACAGACAGACAGACAGAGAGAGAGAGAGAGAGAGAGAGAGAGAGAGAGAGAGAGAGAGAGAGAGAGAGAGAGAGAGAGAGAGAGAGAGAGAGAGAGAGAGAGAGAGAGAGAGAGAGTTGTCTACCTGAAATCATCCTTCTGTCTCATCTAAAACCGGGTAAGGCAGAAGGGGTAGGAGAAACACAAAGGAACACAAAGGAAGAACAAACACCAGCAGACCTGCTGGTCCTTACGAGGTTGTTTGTGACAAGCTATACTAACTATCTAATCAAAGGTGGAAGATGAAGGACAGCAAAGGCGAAGGCTCCTCCCCACCCCCCCCCATCCCTCCAGCCAAAGCTGGCAGGAAAGGAAAAAGAACCATGCAGCATGGAAAAACTGCATGGAAATTATGTAGGAAAGAACTACCATTACTGCTACCACTAACCGGGCGATAAAAGCGGACAAGGACACCAGTATTCGAAAGAACTTAACGTTATTACGACAATGAGTAATATCTTAGTTGCTGGTTGGATTCAAAACACTTGTCTAATCTATTCTTGAAGGCCGTAACTGTTGTACTATCAACGACATCACAAGGTAAAGAGGAGGAGGTGAAGAAGAAGAGGGAGGAAAAGGGAGGAGGAAAACATAGGAATACATAGGAAGAACAGCTACCAGAAGACCTGTTGGCCAATAACGAGATTAACTGATGATGTCACTGTTGATAGATTAAAGGTGAGGATATAACACAAGGCTTCTCCCTCTAGCATCGTGCCGTTGTAAATAAGGAGAAGGCAAACACCATGTCCCTTATAGAAAACAGGGACATGGAAATTTGACAGCATGAGCAAGATCAAGAGAAGGAAGAGAAGAAGAAGGAGGAGGAGGAGGAGGAGAAAGAGGAGGAAGAATATAACAACCACGACGATAACAATGAGAAGGAAGGGCAAGAGACTGACCAGAGAGAAGGAGATAAAGAAATTGCGGTAGACAGGAGGTGATGGTGGTGATGGTGGTGGTGATGGTGGTGGTGATGGTGGTGGTGATGGTGGTGATGGTGGTGGTGAGGAATGTTGTGAAGCTCAAAGTTGTATGGTTAAAATAGGAGGGCGCGCACACACACACACACACACACACACACACACACACACACACACACACACACACACACACACACACACACACACACACACACACAGACGTCTTCGGCCACATAGTTTTTCCCTCTTTTCTGAACCCCCAACACGTCCCTCCTGATCCTTTGACATACCATTCCTTTTATTGAAGGTGACTCTCTCTCTCTCTCTCTCTCTCTCTCTCTCTCTAAAAAAGAAAATGTTTAGTATTTGGAAACTGAAAATTCACCAGCGCTATATTTCCCTTTCCTCCAGAAACATTAGATTTTCCATTCTTCTTTACCTTCTTTATTTTGGTCATTCTATTTTCTCGCCATAGCTTTCTTACTAAGATGTGTTAGGTACGTTAACCATTTCGTACGCACTATTTTAATTATCTACTACTCAAATAAAAAAAAACATCTTTCATTATTTTCTCAACCATTCATCATAATCATTTTCTACCCAAGCTCCATTTTCTACAGTAATTGCGTACTAATTGGAATGGCAGGCAAGCGCACAGACTAACGAACGTGTCCTAAAATTTCGAGAGCTTGTGTTTCGAAATTTGGAAGTGGGCGAGTCTTGCACAGGTAACGAAATCAGGGCAGCAGGTGTGTGTGTCTCGATATTTTCCCCTGAACTTTTCACGAGGGGCGGAAAGATTTGATTTCCTGAAGGCCTTTTATTGATTCACCAGTCCCGGTACACCTGTATTAAATCTGGCTTCCTTTCCCTTGCATATACGACCGACTCACCGACCGACCGACTCGCTGACCACCCCTTCCCTTTCCCTTTTCACTGTAGTTTGTATGTATCTCTTTCTCTGTGGGTTTAGAGTTTAGGTGGAGGAATGATGGTTAGTTAGTAAGTCAGTCAGTCAGTCAGTCAGTCAGTTGGTTAGTTAGTTAGTCGGTCAGTCAGTCAGTCAGTTGTTTAGTTAGTTAGGCAGGCAGTCAGTCAATCAGTCAGTCAGTTGGTTAGTTAGGCAGGCAGTCAGTCAATCAGTCAGTCAGTTGTTTAGTTAGGCAGGCAGTCAGTCAATCATTCAGTCAGTTGTTTAGTTAGGCAGGCAGTCAGTCAATCATTCAGTCAGTTGTTTAGTTAGGCAGGCAGTCAGTCAATCATTCAGTCAGTTGTTTAGTTAGGCAGGCAGTCAGTCAATCATTCAGTCAGTTGTTTAGTTAGGCAGACAGTCAGTCAATCATTCAGTCAGTTGTTTAGTTAGGCAGTCAGTCAATCAGTCAGTCAGTTGTTTAGTTAGGCAGGCAGTCAGTCAATCATTCAGTCAGTTGTTTAGTTAGGCAGGCAGTCAGTCAATCATTCAGTCAGTTGTTTAGTTAGGCAGGCAGTCAGTCAATCATTCAGTCAGTTGTTTAGTTAGGCAGTCAGTCAATCATTCAGTCAGTTGTTTAGTTAGGCAGGCAGTCAGTCAATCATTCAGTCAGTTGTTTAGTTAGGCAGGCAGTCAGTCAATCATTCAGTCAGTTGTTTAGTTAGGCAGGCAGTCAGTCAATCATTCAGTCAGTTGTTTAGTTAGGCAGGCAGTCAGTCAATCATTCAGTCAGTTGTTTAGTTAGGCAGGCAGTCAGTCAATCATTCAGTCAGTTGTTTAGTTAGGCAGGCAGTCAGTCACTCATTCAGTCAGTTGTTTAGTTAGCAGGCAGTCAGTCAATCATTCAGTCAGTTGTTTAGTTAGGCAGGCAGTCAGTCAATCATTCAGTCAGTTGTTTAGTTAGGCAGGCAGTCAGTCAATCATTCAGTCAGTTGTTTAGTTAGGCAGGCAGTCAGTCAATCATTCAGTCAGTTGTTTAGTTAGGCAGGCAGTCAGTCAATCATTCAGTCAGTTGTTTAGTTAGGCAGGCAGTCAGTCAATCATTCAGTCAGTTGTTTAGTTAGGCAGTCAGTCAATCATTCAGTCAGTTGTTTAGTTAGTCCGGAAGTCAGTCAATCATTCAGTCAGTTGTTTAGTTAGGCAGGCAGTCAATCAGTCAGTCAGTTGTTTAGTTAGGCAGGCAGTCAGTCAATCATTCAGTCAGTTGTTTAGTTAGGCAGGCAGTCAGTCAATCATTCAGTCAGTTGTTTAGTTAGGCAGGCAGTCAGTCAATCATTCAGTCAGTTGTTTAGTTAGGCAGGCAGTCAGTCAATCATTCAGTCAGTTGTTTAGTTAGGCAGGCAGTCAGTCAATCAGTCAGTCAGTTGTTTAGTTAGGCAGGCAGTCAGTCAATCATTCAGTCAGTTGTTTAGTTAGGCAGGCAGTCAGTCAATCATTCAGTCAGTTGTTTAGTTAGGCAGGCAGTCAGTCAATCAGTCAGTCAGTTGTTTAGTTAGGCAGGCAGTCAGTCAATCATTCAGTCAGTTGTTTATTTAGGCAGGCAGTCAGTCAATCAGTCAGTCAGTTGGTAAGTTAGTTAGTGTGTTTAGTGTAATCAAAAACTCCTATCACTGCCACTACTACTACTTTTACTACTACCACTACTACTACTACTACTACTACTACTACTACTACTACTACTACTACTACTACTATAACTACTACTCTCTTATTACTAAAGCATCTGAGGGAGCATTCATGAAATCCTATTCCCTTTTCAGCCTCTGCTTTTCTACCCTCTCCTATTTCTCCATTTCAATTTAATAAACTTTTTTTTTTCCTCTCGCCACCCCAACCAATGTATCCAACCATGGCTTACAGTCTCTCTCTTTCTCTCTCTCACATACACACACACACACACACTTGCAACTTTGAAGTCTATTCCGCTACATAATTTGCACATTCTCTCTCCCTTCCTTCCCTGTGTTATTTTTCACTTCTCCCTCCATTCGTCCCTCTAAGTCTGCCACCTGTGCCTGCCTGTGTGTGTGTGTGTGTGTGTGTGTGTGTGTGTGTGTGTGTTTTCTCTAATGATTTCGCAATGTGTGGACAGACGAAACGACACACACACACACACACACACACACACACACACACACACACACACACACATGGTGATTAGCGCGGCAGCAACAGGATGGTCTACGAGGCGGGTAACGAAGAATTTGAGTTTTTAATGGAATGAGCAATCACGTCACGAGGTATGGTCTCAAGGGATGTGTATGTTGTTGTTAATATTCTCTCTCTCTCTCTCTCTCTCTCTCTCTCTCTCTCTCTCTCTAATAGCTAAGAAAAGAACCACATCCCACTCTGAATAAAAAGAATGAAAATCTGAGTACATACCAAGCTTCAGATTTTACAACAATATAGATTTTTAATACCGTTTCGCTTCTCTTCGTTCTTCATTGTATTTTGTTCCTTTATATTCCACCCAAAACAATTTTATCATTGCCTCCTGGACTACGCTTTTCGATTCCTCCTCTCTTTCAATCCATTCTATTTCGTTCTGTTCTCTTCCATTCTGAAACTAAATTTGGTAATTTTTCTCCTGGATCACAAACTCTACTTTTCTATTCCTCCCGTCCTTTATTTTATTACATTCTGCTCTATTTTTTTCCATTAAATTCTGAAACTAAATTTGATCACTGTATTCTCGCATCATGAACTCATTCTCTCCATTCCCCTCATCTTTCATTCTGATATATTATTTTCCCTTCTATTTCAATCTGAAGATCAAGTATCTTCTTTGACATGGAGCAGGGTACGTGTTGAGAGCATGCAGTTTCCCCTCCTCCTCTACTTCCCAGCCTGTCTCTTCCGCCGTGAAAAAGGGACAGCGAGTAGTGTTGAGGTGTGTCTAGGGAGGAAGAGGAGGATGGTTTGAAGGTGATGAGATTTCTGCATTTGCATTAGCCACACTTTTTAGCATTACATCATCTGAGGGCGACAACCAAGGAAAGCATTGAGCGTTTGGGGTGTTCGTATCTCCTCTCTCTTCCTAATTATTCCCAAGAGATTAATCAAGTTCTTAGAGAGAGGTATTTGTGTTAGCCTGTGGTAATATAGTGTCTGTTTGTGTGTGTGTGTGTGTGTGTGTGTGTGTGTGTGTGTGTGCGTGTGCTTGTCAGTCAGTCGGTCGGTCTCTCTCTCTCTCTCTCTCTCTCTCTCTCTCTCTCTCTCTCTCTCTCTCTCTCTCTCTCTCACTGGCTTGATGGATGTCTCTCTCCCTCGCTTCCCTTCCTCCACAAAAAATACATTTCCAGCGGTAATCATTATAATCCTCTTCTTGGAAACGCCTCCCTTGCTCGACTCTCTTCCTGCTACAGTTTCCATCTTCCTTCCTTGTTTCCTTCCTTTTCGCTCCTGTTCCTCACTCCTCTCCCTCCTGTACTATTTCCCCCTCCATTCTCCATCTCTTATTTTTTTCTCTTCTTCCCCTTTCCCTTCGTTCCTTCCTTCCTTCCTCCATTCCTTTCTCCCCTACATTCTTCCGTTTCTTGTTTCATATTTTCTTTCCTTCGTTCCTGCGTTTCTCTTCCTTTTTATATATATTTTTATCATTTTATTTTTTCCGGCTTCATATCCTTCCTTCATCATTCACTTCTTCCTCCTCTTCCTCCTTTTCTTTGTTCCTTTCTCATTTCTTACCTTCTTCCCCTTCTCCTTTCCTTCCTAAAGCGGTCCAACTTTCTCTCCTTCATTCTTTCCCTCCTCCCATACATCCCTTTTGCTTTTCCTCTTCTTCCTTTTCTCATAGTTTCCTTCCTATACCCTTCCTCCTTGAATTCCTTCCTAACTTCTTTCCATTTTTTCTTTCTTTCCTCTACTATTCCTCCCATCTTTCCTCATTAACTTTCTTCCCATCCCTCCCTACCTCCGTCTACCGCTGCCTCTCTCGTCCCTCTCTCCCGCCCTTATTCCTCCCATCCTCCCTCATTATTCTCCTTCTAAACTTCCCTGTCCCCGTCTCCCGCTTCCTTGCCCTCCCTTCTCCCTATCCTTCCCTCCTTCACCCCCTCTTCCCAGCACCTCACACCTGCCGACACACGCCCTCAGCTTGCCTCGGCACCCATTGGAAAGCAGGACATAAGAGTTATAAGCATCGCTGAGTCGAATCCCGCCAGTCAGTCAGTCAGTTAGTAAAAGTATCACTTCGTCAGTCAGTTTGTCAGTCCGCCCGTCAGTCACAAAGCAGACTCGATGCAAATATTGCCTCAGTTATTATTGCCACCGACGAAAAGAGAAAATACATTGAAAATATCGTGAAATAGAAACGTATACCCTTCCGCTCCCTTTCCCCCGCCCCCGCATCCCCCGCCCCCCTCCGCCAAGGCTGGAAGGGGAGCTGAATTTACACTGGCTCGGTTTCCCTTGAATTCCTCCTTTCCCTCTCTTATCCTTCCCCTCGATCGCCTTGGCCTGTTTACACCGAAGTTCGTGAGGGTAAGAATGATATCAGGACGCGAAACAATACCTTCCATCCAGACATTCATTTCATTCCTTCTTTATTCCTGTGTTTGGTTTCCTGCGTATCTTCCTTCCTCTGTCTGCGTCATGAGGAGAGGATGCACTCATTGTTTATATTTACTCTTCGATGACTTCGTCTCTCTCTCTCTCTCTCTCTCTCTCTCTCTCTCTCTCTCTCTCTCTCTCTCTCTCTCTCTCTCTCTCTCTCTCTCTCTCTCTCTCTCTCTCTCTTCAATGTAGCCAAGATCAATATTGTTTGATAATAACAATAATAATAATAATAATAATAATAATAATAATAATAATAATAATAATAATAATAATAATAATTTATTGTTATTACTATTATTATTATCTCCTCGATTCAAATTCCCACGTGGTTGCTTTGCTGAGCCGCCAGTGCTTCGAGTTTTCCCACGGTCAATGTCTCGCGATTACCAGTTGATGTGTTTTGTCTTAATATGTTGGGCAGTTTGAATAATGTTTCACACTCTTCCCGCCATGACATTCCTATATTAGTAATCTTTCTTTTTCGCTCAAACGCCGGATAATTCCTCCCCTTCCTCCCCTCCTCCCCTTCCCCTTCACTCCCCCATATCCCCCCTACCTTTCCTCCCTGGCTACTGTTATTCAGGGTCGCACCATCCCTCCTTCCTTCCTTCCTTTCTTATATTGGAAAAATCTATTGTAATTTAAGGCAATTGCACTATTTTAAACATGTTTCCTTTGTTTGGATAGCCAGGATAGGCACTGAAGTATTTTTTTTTATTTGACTACCGCTACCGCAGTACCGCACACCGCGTACCGCACTGAGAAAGTAAAAAATGGGACCGCATTACCGCAACCGCACTGCTGATTTTTGAGTACCGCGCCCACCTCTTCCCCTTACCCTTTGTTTCGCCTCTTGCCATCTCCCCCTCCCCTCAATTCATCCTTTATCTGTTCCCCGCGCACCAGTCATTCCTCTTGTTGCTCCTTGTTTCCCCTTCCTCTTTTCCTCCTTCCTTTCTCCCTATCCATTCCTCTTTCCTTTCCTCTTTTCTCTGCTCTGTTTCCTCTTTCTCCTCCTCCTCCTTCTTTTTCTTTTCTTCTATATCCTCCTCCTCCTCCTCCTCCTCCTACATTTTCCTCCAGTCTCTTCCTTATCCCCTTCCTCGAACACCAGTCACACTCCCAAGCTGCCTCTTCCTCCTCCTTCTCTTCCTCCTTCTCCTACTCCAACCTCTTCCTCTTCTCCTGACTCGTAAACCATCCATCCAACACCTGCACCAGACACACAACACCTGCCTCGCAACACCTTGGGAAACACTATTCTCCAGCAACACCTAACTCAGCACTTCCACAGCTCACAGCACCTTCAGCGTCTCCAGTTTACCTGCTGCAACAATCAACACTTTCACGTCCTTAAGTCAGTCAGTCAGTCGGCCGGTCAGATCTGTGGGTGAGCTCGTCATTTAGTTATTCAGATCATTGAGTGAGTTAGTTAGTTGGTTAGCCAGTCAGGTGACCTAACTTCTCAACGTCTTCAGCCACCCCATTGTTTTTTTTTACTATGTCTGTCTCATTCTGTTTGTCTCTGTCTGTCTGCCTGTTTGTGTCTGTCTGTCTATATGTCTTTGTTTGCTGTCTGTCTGTCTTCCTGTCTATCTGTCTCAGTCTGTCTGTTTGTATGTATATGTACGTCTGTCTGTCTATCTTTATCTGTATATATGGCTTTGTTTGCTATCTGCCTGTCTGTCTGTCTATATGTCTTTGTTTGCTGTCTGTCTGTCTTCCTGTCTATCTGTCTCAGTCTGTCTGTTTGTATGTATGTGTACGTCTGTCTGTCTATCTTTATCTGTATATATGGCTTTGTTTGCTATCTGCCTGTCTGTCTGTCTATATGTCTGTTTTCTGCCTCTCCGTCTGTCCGTCTGTCTGTCTGCCTGCCTGCCTATTTCTCTTTGAATTTTAGCGAATGGCTCATCATCATAAGCGAACTGTAAATAATAATAATAACAATAGTAATGGAAACAAACAACCGGACCATGACTCTCCACCAATGCATTCCCCGCCACTCCCGATGCACAGTTGACGAGCCGCCGGTGCGTGATACATGTACTCATTAAAAAAAGTTGTTGGCGTACATAATAATCCACTAAATCACTGCATGTTTGAGCATTAAAATTGATTAATGTGGGATTTATGGATTTGTTTGAACGTGGTGTGAAAATGTGTTGAATTATTCGTATGCGGTTGTGGAGTTTGTTTTTAATTGTGATGGTTATTGTTATTGTTATTATCATTATTATTATTATTATTATTATTATTATTATTATTATTATTATTATTATTATTATTATTATTATTATTATTATTATTATTATTATTATTATTATTATTATTATTATTATTATTATTATTATTATTATTATTATCATCATCAGCATCAGCATCTCCTCCCATTTAAACTGACAGTCCTCTTATGCCATACAGAAATAGCAAATCATGTATACTCTCTCTCTCTCTCTCTCTCTCTCTCTCTCTCTCTCTCTCTCTCTCTCTCTCTCTCTCTCTCTCTCTCTCTCTCTCTCTCTCTCTCTCTCTCTCTCTCTCTCTCTCTCTCTCTCTCTCTCTCTCTCTCTCTCTCTCTCTCGTTGAAATGCAAAGGATGTTATGTAAACCAAAGTTCAAATTAGATGCTCCACTTAAGCGATTAGAAGGGAGGGAAGGAGGGAATGGCAGAAGGGAGTGAGGAAGGGTGGGAGTCACAGAGGAAGGGAAAGGACAACGGTGAGGGAAGGGAAGAGGACAGGTCAGTAAATAGATAGCATAGGTACACAGGTGAGGAGGTAGGGAGGTGTTGAGGAAGAGGCAGGCAGCGAGAGAGTAGAAAAATAACACGTCTTGGGATAGAAGGGAAAGATGATTGGCTGGCGTGTGATGTTCAGGGATTAGAGAGAGAGACAGTTACGTGAAAGACTATGGAGAATTAACAAAAGAATAGATAGAGAGAGAGAGAGAGAGAGAGAGGGGGGGTATATTATGTAACTGCAATAGCTCTACTGTCTGCCTTGTTTGTCGCTGTGATAAGAATGTTTCAGTGGTAAGAGGAGGAGGAGGAGGAGGAGGAGGAGGAGGAATGAGCAGAAAACAAGATTAGGGAAAAACACAAGAACAAGAAGAAGAGTGGAGAAAGAGGAGGAGGAAGAGGTGGAAAATAAGAATGATGATGATGATGATGATGATGATGAGGAGGAGGAGGAGGAGGAGGAGGAGAAAAAGAAGAGGAAGGAGGAGGAGGAGGCGTGGAAAGTTTGGAGTGAGAGTAAGAGATGAGACAGTGAGGCTGGCTGGCGGTGACGGAGAATGGGAGGAGGAAGAAGAGGAAGGAGGAGCAGTAGGAGGAGGAGGAGGAGGAGGAGGAGGTGGGATGGAAGCGGGTGGAGGGGAGAGAAGGGTAATGGGAAGGAAGGAAGGAGGCTGCAGGTACGGGAAGGAAAGAAAAAAGAAAAGTGAAGTCGAGAAAAGGATATATTATTTTTTTTGCATTTAAATTCCTCCAGTTTCTGTTTTTTGTGTTTTTTATAATTAACTTTCGCTGTTTTTTTTCTTGTCGCTCCCGTTTTCTTTTCTATTTTTCTTTCTTTTTTCATTGCCGTGGTTTTTATTTTCTCATATCCTTAACATTTTTTATTTATTTCTTTGTTCATTCTTTTGTTTTTTTTATTTTTCCACATCAATCATGTTTTTCTTTTCTTCATTATTCATCCATTTAGCTCCTCCTTTCCATTCAGTTCGACCATTTCCTCTTCTGTCATTCATTTTAGTTATCTTTTTGTTATTTTTTATGCTTGTTTTACTGCCTTTTCTCTGATTTTTCCTTCTTTGTCTATATTTTTTCTCTGTATATTCTCTATTTTTTTTCATATTTTTCTTTCCGTCATCACCATTCCAATTATCTCTTCCTTGTCGCTTTCCTTCCCATCCTCATAATATGCCATCCTTTCTAAAACTCCTCCGATTCTCTACTTCTTTCATTCTCGTTTGATATTTTCGTCTCACAAATTCTTTAACATTCTCTAACTTTGCTCTCCAGTTTCATTCTGTCATATTCCTCCTTCAGCATTTTCTTGTTATTTCTTCTCTCCATTCCTTCCCCTTTATCTTTCATACCTTGCTTCGCTGCACACACACACACACACACACACACACACACACACACACACACACACCGTACGTCATTCACAGGTAAACTCTTTCATCATGTGTTTTTATAAGAAAAGTAAAATGTGCAAAGAAAACAAAGGGTCAGTCTTGTGTGTATTGTTAAGGATTAATGAGACGGAGAAACAATGAAGTGGAAGGAAACAAAACTTTCCTTTATGAGATCAGAAGCTAAAAATAATAATAATAATAATAATAATAATAATAATAATAATAATAATAATAAAGGTGGCCGTTAAAAAAAAAATATGTAATTCTGTTTAGTCTCCCTTTCTTTAGTTCAATTATATGAAAAGAAAATGTAACAGAAGGTATGGGGTGAGTGGATGAGAGAGAGAGAGAGAGAGAGAGAATTACTAGAGGAAGTATAAATCATAGAAAAAGAAAAATCGAAGGAATAGGACGAACAGAGGAGGAAGAAAAAGGGAAATCTTGAAGGAACAGAGGAATTGTAAAAAGGAAGAGAAAGAAGGGGAGGAGTAATTAGGAAGGAACAAAATGAATGAAATGAAAGTACAAAGACGAGAAAGAAGGAAGGAGGAACAGAACAAGGAGATAGAAGAGGAGGGAGGGAAATGGATGAAGTACAAGGAGAGAAAAAAAAAGACAAGAAGGAGAGGAAGAGGAGGGAGGGAAATGGTTGAAATACAAGGAGAGAAAAAAAGAAACAAAGAAACAAGACAAGAAGGAGAGGAAGAGGAGGAAGGGAAATGGATGAAATACAAGTAGAGAAAAAAAGAAACAAAGAAACAAGACAAGAAGGAGAGGAAGAGGAGGAAGGGAAATGGATGAAATACAAGGAGAGAAAAAAGAAGAAGAAAAGGAACAGGACAAGAAGGAGAGGAAGAGGAGGAAGGGAAATGGATGAAGTACAAGAAGAGAAAAAAGAAGAAGAAAAGGAACAGGACAAGAAGAAGAGGAAGAGGAGGAGGAAGTGGAAGGGAAATGGTTGGAATTCAAGGAGAGAGGATATGAGGAGTAGGAATAATGTGAGGAGGAGGAGGAGGAGGAGGAAAGGAAGTGGATATCATGAAAGAAGAGAAAAAAAAATATTGGAAGTGCAAAAATGATTAAGGGAGAACAGTTGCATATTTTTCAAAGTGTAATGGATGAAAAAATATCAGAAAAAACACGAAAAAGGAAAAAAATGAAGAAAATGATGGTTAGAGAGACAAAGAAAAGGAAAAGGAAGGAAAGGAAAGGAGAGTAAGGTATGGTAAAGTTAAGGAAGCAGGGGAGGAAAGGAGAACTAATATCATGTTTGCACTATATATATATATATATATATATATATATATATATATATATATATATATATATATATATATATATATATATATATATATATATCTATATATATAGTTAGAAGACAATACAAATGCTTAAGTCCAAAAATATAATGAATGGGGAAACAACGATCAGGAAAGGAGAGGATGGGAGGGAAAAGAACGTATTTATTATGTAATGTGTGTGTGTGTGTGTGTGTGTGTGTGTGTGTGTGTGTGTGTGTGTGTGTGTGTGTGTAAAAACTTGCAAAATATAGAATAAAATGAATATAATGAATGAGGATTTAAATAACGGTGAAGTATGGTAAGGTAAAGAAGAAGGAAGATAAGGAGAACAGGGGAATACATGAGTTATTTTCTGTACCTTATACAAATGAAGAAGAGACCAGAATAAAGGTTAGAGTTCACGACCTTGAGCATAGCAAGAGAATACATTAGACGGCAAGCGAAGGAAAGGCAGAAATGAAGAATGGGAGAGAAACTCAGTAAAAAATATAAAAAAATCTTTGCTATTAATAGGGTGATCCGATATAGCAATGATGTTACTATTTTGTACAACTCCTCACACAACATGTCACGGTTAATAGACGAGTCCTTTCTCACACGAAGACTGCAGCTTTCACTCTGCACACAGGAACCTTCTATACCGCTAGCGTGCATTATTAAAGGTTCGTTTACGTGTTTTTTTCCCCCGGTGTTTGGTATATTGTTAAGTTACGCCCTTTCTATGCAGTTTTCTGTCGTAACGTATCGCTTTTTTTTTTTTTTTTTTAAAGAGTCTACCCACGATCAAATATGTACTCATCTTTTAAATTGTAATATGTAGTGTCTTTTATTTTCATGCACATTGTTTGTATTGTTTTATCGTGATTTTATGTTCTTTTCTGGCCCTGATGATGACTCATGAAAGAGTCGAAACGTTGACAAAAAAGATGTTCGTGGCACGCAGGTCCTGTTGCTCATCCTACGTGTCCGCTTTCCTACCGTGACGAGGACGGTAAAAATGAGAACGACAGCTACAACGACAATGACAACGACGACGATTGCGATGACGACGAGAAAGACTACAACAAAGACTAAAAAAAGACGAGAAAAAGGGAAAAGGCGTAGCTACCTCGACCAGAAAAAGGGGAAGAATAAATCAAGACCACCATTATTTCCCTGCATCCCCGCCACCCGCGCGAACCTGCCAGACTCAACCAGCTGTGAATCTGAAGTACTCATGAAGGTGACTCGTCTTCCTCCTCCTCCTTATCTTGTATGTTCTCCTCGCTCTCCTCCTATGTTATCTCTTTCCTCCTTCTCCAAGTTATCTTTTTTTTTTTTTTTCCTTTTCGTGTAAATCTTATCCCTCTCGACTTTTCTTTTTTCTGTCTTTTCTCTTTTTTAATTTTTTTTTTTTTTTCTTTTTCTCTTTTCTCTCTTTTTCCTCTTTTTTTCTCTTTTCTTTTTCTTATCTCTCGTCTCGTCTCTCTCGTCTCTCTCGTCTCTCTCTCTCTCTCTCTCTCTCTCTCTCTCTCTCTCTCTCTCTGGTCACATAGCCTACAAATGAATTGAATTTGTAATAGCTATTGTTTTATTAATGTTGTTGTGGTTACTGCTCTGTTGTTGTTGTTGTTATTATTGTTGTTTTTGTTTTTGTTACTGTTGATGTCTGGATTTTCTCTCCTCTCATCTATTCTCTTCGCATGGATGAGTCTACGGTTCAGTTGACAGCTTAGTAATGATGATGATGCTGACGACAACGACAACACTCTCTTCTCCTGTCTTGTTGCATCTCACACTAAAAACGTGACGCGTGATTATACTCTTATTAACTACTTATAACTATGAGCTTATGATCCCAGCCTTTCCTTTTATCCTCTCCCCCCACCACACATCCTCATCATCATCACCCCCAGTCCCCCCCCTCACACACACACACACACTCATACACCTAATCTTACACCCTATTCCACCTTTCTGCTTATCTCCCCACACTCCCTTGATTACTCCCCTCCACCTCCCTCCCTACCCATACACACATTTGGTTACACTCCCCTCTCCTTGCCCCTCCACACACACACACACACACACAACACACACACACACACACACACTAATTATCTTCCCTAAAAGTGTCCTCTAATCTTTCTTAAGTATCTGTTCTCGTTATTTTGTCTTCCATTACTGTCTTCCTCTTCCTCCCCCTCTTCGTCTTCGTCTTCATCTTCGTCTTCCTTCTCTCCTCTCGTTATCATGTGTCGTTTACTTCTCTTTCCTTGTTTATTCCTTCCTCGCCCCTTCTCCCATCTTCTCCTAATCTGTCTAGTTCTTTAAAGTGCTTCAATCCGTGTTTTTATTTTAGTTTTCCTGCTTTCTTCTAACACATTTTCATCCATATTATTCTTGTCCCTCCCCTCCTCCATACCCCCATTTTTAATCTTTTTTTTCATTTTTCATTTCTTTCCTTAAAATACTCATATATATATTTTTACTTCCCTTCCTTTATTACGGTTTACCCATTTTTATCCGTTCAATTCCTTTTTTTCCTCCTCCTCCTCCTCCTTCTCCTCTTTTTTTCTCTTCTAAAGTTTTCGCATGACCCTAAACTTATTTCCATGTTTTCTCCTTTTTCTACTTCTTCTTATCCTCCTCCTCCTCCTCCTCCTCCATTTCTTCCTAATTACGCCTATGCCCCTAACCTCATTTTCTTTGTTTACGTTCTCTTTCTTTACCTCAAAATTACCTCTATGTCTCCTTACCTCCATTCCTTATTTCCCCTCCACTTCCTCCTCTTCCTCCTCCTAATTACTAACATACCCCAAACTCCCTTTCTTCCCTTGCTCTTCCCTCTCTTGTTCCTCCTACCACTAATTACTACCGTATGTTTTCCGAGCAGACGGCGAAAGCTTATGGTACAGTCTGGCGCTGTTGTTCTCTGCCACCCACTTTCCACCTACCACCATCATCATCAGCTCCTTAAGGCCCCATTGTCATCACCTCTCCCATCATCATCAGCTCCTTAAGGCCCCATTGTCATCACCTCTCCCATCATCATCAGCTCCTTAAGGCCCCATTGTCATCACCTCGCCCATCATCATTACCGTCACGTGTACTCAGGCGCCGTACATGCCGAGCCACGCCCTCTAAAGTGGTCACTATTTTGTCCTTTGGTGCTGAAGAAGAGAATTAGGAAGTGTGTCGCGCTGGCTGTGGGAGGGTTATGGATTGGTCCCCTTCTCTTGCTACGCTTTAGTACGGTTTTCCTTTGTTTTTTTTCATTTATATTTCCTTCGCATAATATTTCCACACCTTTTCACTTTTTTTAACATACTCCCGAAATTGACCTCTCGTTTTGGACACTCCTTTGATCTCTATTCAGGAGCAGTGAGTAGCGGGTTTTTTTTTATATATATTTTTTCTTTACGCCCTTAACTGCCTCCTTAGCTGTAAAAAAAAAAAAAATACTTCCACACAAGTTTCTTTTCATCTCCTTCTTACATATTATTATTATTATTATTTTTCTTAAGTTGACACGTTTTTTTCTGCTTCTTCT